>NC_056735.1:931191366-931286366 GCF_019279795.1 Protopterus annectens | reverse complement strand
CAAAATTAATGATATTACACTTTTTTGTGTTTAGCTTTTTTTTCCTTTTCCAAGCATCTTTATTAAATTTTCACATACGACAAAGGCAATCTTACATTTATATAAATGAAAAGCATACAAAATTATATAACTAGTTACAGTTTACAACACAGACACCATTGCAATAATTATAGTTGTAAACATTATACATCACTTATAAACCATCCAGTCATTGTCACTTAAACATTGTATGCTTCATTCAAATCCTGCCTCTTAAACCTCATTCCTTCTCTGCATATATTGTTCCCACAATTCCCATTTTTTTCTATGTAGTTTGCTCCTTCCCTTTTCTAAAGATCCCAATTCCAGTTGTTTTACTTCTGTTACTATATTCACCACTTCTAGTAAAGTTGGTCTAGACTTTGATTTCCATTTTCTAGTAATTACTTTTTTGGCAGCCACCATAATTAGACTCAGCAAGGCTTTACTATGTCTAGGCAATTCTGATTCTGTAGCATAACTCAAAAAAATGATCTCCTCAGTCAGTCCAAACTGCTCACCCAGAATCTCTGACAGAGCAGTCCACAGGGAATCCATAAAGTCTGCCAGCTCACCACACTCCAGAAACACATGTTCCCAGCTACCTCTTTCCTACCTCTCACACCTCCAACATATGCTATCCACCAGAGGAAAAATTCTTTGGAATCTACTTGGGGTATAAAAATACCTATGTAAACACTTAGATCATAAAACTTCTAGACTTTGTTGCATATTTGGGAGATATACATATATCCCCCATTGCCTCTGTGAATTGCTTATCAAGTCTCCCTTTCTAAGCTCCTCTGATTGATTCTTATAATTATCATGCAATATTTTATATGCTTTACTAATTATTCCTTTTTTAATGGCAGCTCCTGTTCTATATTCTATTAAAAACTCTACCTGTGCTGGTCTTTCATTCAGGAGCCCCCTATTTCATTCTCTTTGCCTTACTCTGATATCAGTCCATGATAGGGAAGGCAATCTCTAACTTGCAGTCCAAATAAATTCCTGGCCTCTTCCCATTCTATTACCTTTCCATCTCTAGTTATTTGCTTTAAATACCTTGGTTCCTTTCCCAGGTTTCTCCAATAAATTCCAGCCCCTCTTGCCTATTATCTGTATCCCTGACCAGAGTCATCCCTATCATCAAAATCTCTTTTCTCCATTCTCATGCTGGTTTGGTTCTTTGAATACTCCCTGTAATTTTATGAAAATAATACTGTGTATGATTTTGGTTATTCTCCTTAAGAGTCTGCATCCAAAATCCCAGTCTCTCCTTATTCCGTGAGCTTCCTTCCTATGTCAGCATCCTTCCTTTCCACTTTGAATTATAGTTTTCTGCTTGTGCTATGTATAAAGGCCTTAACTGTGTTGCTCTTAAATACCCCCTCGAATTAGGTAATCCTATTCCACCTTGTTCTATTGGTAGAATCAGCTTATTCCACTTGATCCTTGCTGTCTTCCCTTCCAAGATAAAATCCTTCAACTCTTTTTAAATTGCTACCCACAACTTCTCCTCCATTTGATAAACATATGCCTGACCTGTATGTAAGACTAAAGGGACTGAAAACATTTTAATGGCTTGTATCTTAGTATCCATATGCATATAACAAAACTTCCAGTTTCTCTATTTTTGTATTATCTTTTTAGTCTCTTCCCAAATATGCTTAGCTGCCACCACAGAGTCATTTCTTTTTTTTCTGTTTAGTTTGTGCCCATTTTTAGTACATTGAATTTACAAGTGGGTGCTCTGTTTTAGGCATTTGATCAGGGGTGGCTCGTGCTATAGGACTGCAGGAATGCAACCCCCCCCCCCACCTGTAGAAAAATAAGTTCCTGGTACACAGAACTAGAACACTCAGACTGCTGAGTTAGGCAGTGTGGACAGGGATCTCCACCCTGCCAGCCCAGAAATCTGTGCGGTGATGACCGCACAGACCGGAAGGTCACTGGATTGCATTGCCCACAGGCTGGTGGCTCCAGCCTACTCCCGTGATGTCTCACGGGGAAACAGCTTGTGCAGGCTGCTACAGAGGATGACCAGAGTTGCTGGGGTGGGGAAACACTTGCGCGGGCTGCTACGGAAGACAAGCAGAGTTGCTGGGGCTGCTATGGATGACAAACAGTGAACAGAGTTTGATCTGATCTATGGAGGTATGGTTCTACGAACAAGTGTGTGTGTAAAATGCCCCAATTGCTACATACTGGTAACTAGAGACAGCATATGGTGGTGGGTAGAGAATACTCAGGAGTGAACCCTGTACCTTGTGTGCAGGTAGTAAGGGCCTGAATTCCCTACCCACCACCATCTGTAAAAAGTTTACAGATTTTTGCATCATATTTGTTCTGTTCCTCATAAAATCTGTGGTTTCTGTATTTTTGTGGTTGCTAGCAAAGTCAGTAGTGCAGTGTTGCACTGCCAGCATTGTTGCCTAACAGCTACAGGTACTCTGGATTGATTCTTGGTTGGGGTGCTTTCTGTGTGGAGTCTGCATGTCTTCCCATCTTACAAAGACATGTGTCAGGAGTGTTTCTCTCTGCTGAAATTGGCTTTTGTTCCAAGTCAGACGTTCCTGGTTAACAAATGTTAAATAAAAATAACAGGGATTTGAATTTCAGACTTCATATTCTTCAGAAAGTACATAAGTTTATAACATGGATATTTGAAATTTGTCCTTATTTTTGGGATTGTATTCCCCCATTATTGGCTTCATCCAGGTTTTTTGTGCTAAGGTTGAGAGCTATGGTGAGAACTGAATTCACTAATATGTTTGGGGGCTGTATTCTCCCATTACTGGCTTTGTCCGTGTGTTTTTGCTAAGAGGTTGACAGCTATGGTGAGAACTAAATTCACTGAATATGTTTGGGGGCTGTATTACCCCATTATTGGCTTTGTTCAGGTGTTTTGTGCTAAGAGGTTCATAGGTTCATAGGTAAATACTAGGCTATCTGCCCTAGGGCATTTATAAGCTTAGCCAGAGTGTATTTGGCTTCCGCCTCCCTATTAGATTAGCCTACTGTGCCTCTGTAAAGTAGGTCACAGAAGGTACCCTTTTAAGATTAATTTACTGTGCCTCTGTCTAGCAGGGACACTGAGGAGATCCCAGGGGTGAATTTGCGATGTCCCATCCAAGCATCCAAGTTTTGCTTGAAGAGGGTCAGCGAGGGGCTATGTCTAACATGAATTGGGATTCTATTCCAGAGTGAGGGGAGCCTCTGGGAAATGAATCTGTCCCTCCAGCATGTCCTATTTATTTTTGTGCTGAGGTTTAGGTCCCTGGAGAGTGTAGCTCTAAGGGACTTGGATTTTTTGAGGTGGAGCATGTCCATTAATTCTGGGTTTGACATGGCTTTGTACGTCAGGACTAGATCGCCTCTGAGTAGGCGGTAAGCAACTGAGTAGAGCTGAAGTTTCTTTAGTTGAGCTGCATAGGACATCTATTTGTAACCCATGATCCTCTTGGTGAGGTACTTTTGGGGTCTCTCCAGTTAATGCAGGTGTCGGGTAAGGTACATCCCAAAAGGGGCATTGTATTCAATTATGGGTTATAGGTTGACAGCTATGGTGAGAACTGAATTCACTAAATGGTAGTCATTTAAGATTCAGTCTTCCTCTCTTTCACAAAACAGATGATTTGGCATAGTGGTATGTTGCTCTGACTGTTTTGCACAGGGTTCCCCGGGGAATTGGCAGTGAAATGTATGGTGGTAACACAGCATTTTATTGTAGCAACTTTCCAACATTATACAAGCAATGTTTAAAATGTGTCCCTGGGTTCTGGGCTTTTGTCCCTCCCCCCCAATAAATGTTGGCTTTTTCCAGATTTCTTGTGCTGCAAAGTTCAGAGATACAGCCGAGTGTCGAGTAGATTTTACAAGGAGCTGAGAGCTGCATGGGAAAAAAAGTTTAGTACTGCTTATGTTGAGTCTGCTTGTGTTGTTAATAGCACAACAGGTAGTGTACTTGCTTTTGATGCAGAAGGCTGTGGGTTCTACTCCCACAGTAGATAGAGGCATTGATGATACTGTACTGTGTTGTAAATCGGGAGGATGCTGCAGTCCTTTTTGGCGAAGATACCTAGTAACTATGAACCAGTCAGTTTGTCATCTATTCCCTACTGTGATATTACTAGCTTATCATTTTTTTAATGCAACATGGGCAATTTATTCCTCAAGGGCAACAACCACATTATTTGTAGATGAAACAATGACATATAAAGTTGTTTGCTAGCAGCAACCTCTTTATTAGTTACAGATTTATTTAATGTGGAATTTAGATGAATTGTATCTCCAGAGATTGTGCATATTTACTGATACTGGTGGACTGTAGAAGTCTGAGTAGACTTTTATGATGGAAATGTAAGTTTGATTAGACTTTTATGATGGAAATTTTCTGAATTGGGCAGTTTTGTCATTATTGGTGCATGCATTTTGTTTCATTGTTTACTGGAAAAATGTTCAAAACAATAAATATAAAATGCCCTCTACCAACTGTACTGTATTGTACAAGGAATATAATTTAATAAAATCAGGAAGGTGTATCAAAGAGCATGTGTATGTTTCATGTTCAAGGGGTCTAAGATTTGAAAACAGCAAAAGTTAATCTTTAGCTGCCACTGGCAAAATGTATTTTCGTTGAATGTGGGTTTCAATGCTATTTCAATGAATGTGAGTTTCAAGGGTAGAGAAGTTTTAATGCTAAGTCTATTTTCATTGTCAGGCTACATTGCTTTGTTTAGCAGATATCTATTAGGGTCTGTGCTGTAAAATGCAAAATAGAATTTTCAAATGAAATCCAAATCATCGCAGAAGTAAAGCAGTATGGACATTACAGTGTTTATGGTAAATGGGGAGAAATAACCAAGGAATGGGACATTGGAGTGGCTGCAGGGGGGGAGGCTCCATTTGACCATGATTTTGTGTGGGGGGAAGGGCAGCAAACTCAGACAGCCCCGGCTGAACTATACCTCTCAACTGTTCAGATTTTTTCAGAATGAATAGACTTACCGTATTATTTTTGGTTTGTTCCTCATAAAATTTGTGGTTTTCTGGCAAATCCTTTAGGAATGAAGTTACTAAATAATGAAAGACATTGAGTTTCAGACATTATAACCTTCAGAAAAATGCATGCTAAAGCAAGACATGTTATTCTATCGACTATCTTAAGTTTATACAAGAGGAATTTTTAGTACTGTTTGTAAGTTCCCCCAATATATTTAATTGGCCTTGTCCAGATTTCCTGCATTAAGAGGTTGAGAGGTAAGTGCAAATAAATCACTTTATAGAATTAGGAATATCCAAACCTCTCAACTGTCCCCAATTCTGGCTCAAAATGTTGCTCTCCCCTTAATAATTCCTCTGCAAAATGGCAATTTTGGAAGAAAACGTGGAGGGTTTACAATTATTAATAATTGTAAGGATCAGAGTTATAGATTACTTTTATTTCAGAAATGCATGTAGATGCTCTTATTTTGTCAGCTGCTCAAGTTAACAGTACTAATATTAAAAAGGTGTCCCTTCTTTGACAGGTTCCCAGCTATATTGTGTGGCAATTTTATATTTTTGCATCACATTTTTGGTCTGTTTTTCATAAAATTGTGGTTTTCTGCCAAATTAGTGCCAAATCATTAAAGATTGAAGTTAGAAAATAATGGCAGACATTTGAGTTTTAGATTTCATACCCTTCAGAAAGTTCATACTAATGCAAGACCTACTAAGTTTATAACAGCAATATTTAAAAATTGTCCTTATTTTTGGGCCTGTGTCCCACTTCTGTGTATGCCTTTGTCCAGATTTCGTGCTCTGAGGTTGAGAGGTATGAGTGTCAGAACCATCACCATCAGGAAGAGACATTTCAAATTGTGACATACTTGTTGCACCCCACTCCCCCATGTAGTGACTCTGGATATGTCCAAGCAAGGCAAGGAGCAGTTATGCAGTGTAAGTGCAGAGCATTCCCCCATCCAAGGTAGACACATGTACGACAGTGGCTTTTCATCTGTCCTTGATTTTGCAGAATGTTCTAGTTTTCTTTCATATTTTTATACTGTTGATTTATGCTTCTTATTATTCAGAAAATGCATGCTGTCGCAGTGCCCTGTTGCTTTGATTTTCAGTAGCAATGCTTTAATGACCATCATGTAAGCTTGTCTGAGTTTGTAAGATGCAAGTAACCTATAATAAGCATACAGATAAATAATTACCAACACTGAAAGCATTTTTGTTGTTGCCATGCAGAGAATATTTACATAACTAGATAATGTACAAGTCATAGGTATTGAAATGCATATGACAGTATTTGTAATAAAGGACAGGATTACAGTATTTTCAGAAGCTCATTATATTTGTTGGAGATTTGCAGTCATCTTTGCAGGCTTTACCCGTAAACTAAACAAAATGCCAATCTATCATGTGTGGTCCAAAACCTGTGCAGTAATCCTTTAAGCAATTTATCTTGAGCTTGTTTCTTGTTTGCTCTTCATTTTTTACTTTGATCATGTTTTCCCCATGAAACAAGTAGATAGTTGTGGTCAGGCAGCAGGTCTTTTTTGGATAAGAGACATTTTTACAAGTGGTGGTATTACAGAGATTTCTACTTTCAGCATGTTACTTGGTACTTTTATAAAGCTGATATAAGTTATAATTAGAACTGCAGTGCAAGGAGAAGCTTGTTTTTTTATACTTGATTTTGACTAGTATTCCAGTAATGTATTTAAAAATTAATTTATTTTTTCATGCCTCACAATCTTTTTGTTTCCATCTAGATATTAAGTAAGCTGTCATGTAGCCAATGCATTGAAATATTTTTTCTTCTACACTTCATTTTGTCTTGATTGGACTCTTGTAATGATGGTTTGGCACACAGGGCAGTGTATTTAATTAAAGTTCCAGTTGTGTTTTTGAGCATAGCTCCACCCCTTTCTAGTTGGTCACACCTCTTCCCATTGGCCCCACCCATTCAGCTGTCTCCTGCATCCCCCCTTTAATTTGAAGTCACCAGCCGCCACTGCATTTGAGGGTGACTTAACAACTCCCAAATTGCAGTCATCTGCAAACATTATTAGCCAGAAGTTTTGGTTCTCTGGTTGGAGATCTGAGAAGAAAATACTGAAAAGGAAAGATCCCAATGGTGAGCACTGAAGGGGACTGCGGGTCACTTTTTTACTTTCTGATTAGACACTTGAGACTCACACTGTGTGGGTCATGTCTTTCAAAAAATTGTTATCCATCATACTGCATATGGGTTGATTTTTAAAAATTTGACATCATGGACATGATGGCAAAGGTCTTTGCTAGCTCAAGACAAATCATGTGTTCCATATAGCCATCCCCTATATCATCTGTGACCCTTTTGAAAAGTTTGCCAGATTCATATATAGAATCAACCCTTCACAAAGGCAAACTGTTGGGGTTCAGGTCTAATTAGATTCTTGATATCATACATAGTTCAGGAGGCCAGCCAAAATACATTCCATGGCTTTGCAGATGAGTCTTGTAAGGTTGATTAGGCTTGTAATTACACAAGTTGGTTTTAAGGCCACACTTATGGAGGGACATCACCAATGCAGCATGTCACTAATCAGGGAGAAAAACAGCTAAACATAGGTTAAACAACAATAAGGAGTGTCTCTGCAAGAGCATGTTAACACTATCAATAAAAAAAAAACACGTGTTGTCAGATCTTATTGAAGAAGTATTTTTGTTCTTGGTTAGCACTTTCAATAAATGATCTTTAGAGTTAAATGGGGAATAAGGATTTCAGATATTTCATGTATTCGAATAGAAGTCTTGAGGATGAAATTGATACTACATATGCTTGCAAGGATATAAGCAATGCCTCTTGTGTCAGAATAGGAGGCACAATTATGAATAAGTTCAGAGAAATGGGGAAATCTTTTACAGTGTTAGATATTTTGTTGAGATTAGTGAAGGACTGTGGTGGAGGTATATGACACTCACCAGTCAAGTTTTTAGTTGACAGGGAAGCCTCAAGATTAATTAGTCATTTACACTTCTCATAGATGGAATTACTAGTGTGGAAGTTCATTTTCTGTGAGCATAAGGAGGACTGTACACTGTCTTAAGAAACATAGTGTTAAAATGCTAGCAACAGAGATGTAATTAGCAGGCTGACCTTCCATCCTGTCCAGTGCTTTGATGTTTTAACAAGTAAAGTAAATGAAGAGGAAGGTGCATCTCATTATGGCAGAATGCACAAACTCTACATATTGCTCACCAGTGAATGATAGTCTTGTCCCAGATGATGGAAACATTAAAAGTAAGATGGAAAAAAAGGGGGTCGATATTGTTATGTATTACACTATGCACTAAGCAGGAAGGAAAATATAAAAGAGAGGGTATCTCAATATTTAGCAGTCAAAAGAGAAGATGCTTCAAGTTTTAGCTTTCTGACAAAGGAGGTGGTACCTGTGGTCTGTCAGAACTGCTAGATGCTCTAATGAATAAGTTGCACTGTTAGATGCATTTGTAAGTATCCAGTCCCTGTTTTGCTGAATTTGGATTATGTTAGCTGGGGCATTAACCAATTATTCCAGTTAGTGTGCTCATATAGTACAGGGGGGTAAGGACTATGAGCTGCTAACAAACTTTATCCTGTAGTCATGAATCTGATTCTCTCAACTTCTACTTGTAAACTACAGCATATGGCTATGAGTTAGATAGTTAACCAGACTTTGCTCCAGGTTTCCTGCTGAAAAGGGACATTTGCATTGGTGAAAAATTATGCTAGCAGATTATGAATATGAACCCGTCTTGGAAGTATATGAAATAAAGTTTGTTAAAATGTTCTGCGATTATGAAATTAAAGGACTTTTGCAGGAATACTATTGCAGAGAGAAGAGATGAATAGTAGCAGTGTTTCTAGCTGACCTCCCTCCAAAATATTCACTGACTACCCATTTAGGGTTATGTTCCCCCCCCACCTGAAAATAACAAATAGGTAGTACTGAAGAACATTTTTATTACTAGCAGAATACCCAAACCAAACCTCCATTTATATGCCTGATCATTTAAAAAAACTGCCGCAATCCAAAAAGGAACTCGCAAGATGAGCAGGTGCACGGCCAAAATAGATAGCTCAAAGTCAAAAAGGCAGCCAGCACCCAGAATGAATGTATCCAATATTCATTTATTCATTTGTTCTGACCCAAACAAACAGACCGGTTTCGGCACAAAGCCTTCTTCAGTGATAGCATGACACTCCATCAACTGACTTAATATAGCCATAAGATAATTGTTTAATAAGTAAATATGTAAGGACAATTACACATTTAAAGATATCATACCAAAAAACAAAAATGAACATAAAAATCGCAAGTTTTTATGTAAACATACCGAAAGCAGAAAATTTATCATATCTTAATATCTACACTGTAAAAACAAGCTAGCCTGATTGAACAACTTATATGTATATATCATCTTATAAATGATCATTAAGACCTGGGTTAAATAACTCCCTAGTCTAATAATCCAAGCCTTTTCTTTGTTGTTGAGCATATTCTGCCATCCAAATTTATTAATATTATCACCCCTGATGGCATCAATAATTTGAAACTGAAACTTTGAGCTGGTATGAGACAATACATGTTTGTATAAAGCACTAGATAGACGTTTGTTCCTAATGTCACTAAAATCTTCTGACATCCTGATTCTCAATGGCCTTGAAGTTTGCTCAATATAAAAGGCAGAACGGGAACAGGTGGCAAGATATATGACCCAATTGGTCCACCAATTGCCAAAACGTCTAATCTCAAAAACTTTTATTGTATTCCTGCTAGAAAATTCTTTAGATTTCCTCATATATACACAAAATGAACAATGGCCACAGGGAAAGGAACCCCTTAGTTGGTCACAAGAAAGTGTGAGTTGTATACCACATGTATTCATCTGTCTTCCCTTTTTATGTAGGTTCAGATATGATCCCAAAGTACGACCTCTCCTATATGAAAACTGGCACTCTAAGGCAAGAATATTAGCCAAAGCTGGGTTAGCTAGTAGGATATTCCAATTACTTTTAATCACATTTTAATAACATTAGTATTCCTACCAAATGTGGTCACAAATCTAATGGGGACAACCCCTGTATTGTTTTTTTCTTTATAGCTAAGCAACTCATTTCTGTTAAATTGTTCCGCACAATTATATGCTGACACGATATGACCCGATTTATAACCTCTGGCCTTAAACCTGTTCTTTACATCATGCTGATAGTATTCATAACTTGCCTGATTGGAGCATATCCTTTTGATTCTCAAAAATTGAGACTTGGGAATATTTCTTATAATATGTTTTGGGTGTAGACTGTTGGCATCCAACAAGGTATTATATTGTGGGTATTTTCTAAAAATGTTTGTATCAAGTGTATTATCACTATTTCTAGTGATAAAAACATCCAGGTTTTGAATTTCACTGTATTGCATATTGAGAGTAAATTCAATACCCCATTTGTTGTCATTTAGGTATTGAATGAACTCCAATAGATATTCCTGATAAGACCTCCAAATGAGCCAGCAGTCATCAAGGTACCTGCGCCAGATGTCCAATTCCTCTATAAAGATATTGTGGGCCCTATCACAGATAAGCTGTTCCTCTAGGAACCCCATAAATAGGTTGGCATATATTGGTGCAAATGATGCCCCCATTGTTGTAACTTGGACTTGCCAATAACAATCCTGATGAAAATAAAAAGCATTCTTGGTTAGTACCTGTTCCACCATACATAGTATCAAAGTATTGAAACCCAGTGGATAAAGATTATCCTTGGCCAACCAATATTCAATGGCCTGTAACCCAGCCCAATGTGGAATGTTAGTATATAAAGATTTAACATCAAGTGTGCACATCCACCAGCCGGGCTCAAGTTGGGAATCTGCCACAATTTGTAGGAATTCAGTCGTGTCTTTCAACCTTGATCTAACTAAACTCAAAAGATGTTGTTCTGCTTTCAGTATGTTTACATAAAAAATTTTGATTTTTATGCTCATTTTTGTTTTTTATATATATATATATATATATATATATATATATATATATATATATATAAACCCTTTCTGTCAGTCTCAAATTAAGTAATTTAAATTGAGTGTAGTACAGAATGCAGGTTACCTGTTGTGGAATAAGTCCCCTTATAGACTATTCAAGTACAGTGGAGGGTCTGGTTCTCCCTGTGACCAACAAATTTTGTCTGGTTCTAGGGGGACCTTCATGTCTTAAAAATCCTGTTGTGCCTGTTCCAAAATTTGGGTTGTAGAGTTCACTGTTTCAATGCCAGCTGCATTTTCTCATGTGGTTTTATTCCAGGATTGAGTCTGTATGATTCTTCCTAGATATGGCCTTTTTTCAGACGGAGGAGGTCTGTTGCTGTTCATATGCAAGGTTTATGCCCTGTTGGTCTGTGCATCTTCCTGTAGTCATTCTGGTCTCTATGGATCTATTGTAGCTTTTTCTCCTAAGTTTTGTAGTAAAGTTACAGACTGTTCAATGTGCAAGAATCTATCCCTAGAATCACCAAATCTGTTTAAACAATGACCCCAGTGACTGCCAAACCGAAAATAAAAGTAGTAAAATCACTGTGTTACAGCCAGAACTCACCACAACTTTCCACAAATATCAAACATTTTATTAGGACATAAAAATGTAAAAAGTATTCATTAAGTGCTTTCATCTCCTCAAAACGGGGACTTCATCAGAATGGTTTAAATGAAAACACTGAAAGTTATACAGTTGTCTGTCTTTATTTTAGACCCCATGAAAGCCATTATGACCAGAAAGTAGTATCCCCAGTCCACCTGTCCAATGGTCATACTCCCTGCACTGAGTAATGGAACAATATTAAAAGGGCAATACATTGGCTGCCCTGTATCGGTCGCAAATAACATATGATCTTAGGTGGAGGACAGAAGTACTTTATTGTGATAATTTCATCCACTGTTTATCTTTAAAAATGCTCTTTAAGTAGTATAGAAACTGTTATAACTACTTCAAAGAATATCCATCTCATCCTAAGATTCTTCAAGCCTGATAATTATTTGAATTGTAGCAATATCAAAGAAAGGAAGACTAGGTTATGCATTCAATTATTGTTCGTGTAGTCCCACTGACCCTTTTCATGTGAGACTTGAGGTTTAACATATACAAATAACCTCACTGATACACTTTTAGAAACAGACAACATCCATAATAGTAATGCAAAAAAGTAGGTTTAATCAAGGGGGCAGATAGTTCGCGGTTAGCACAAAGGAGTACAGTTATGAGCTGTAGTTCAGGGGTTGACTCTCTCAGCCTCTATTTGTCTGGTGTAACTCTGAGCAAGTCATTTAACCAATCAGTAATCTTGTGCAGGTGAGAGACAGAGCTAGGCTCTTTTATTGTCCTCCAAAACCGCATGCTTAAGAAATACCTATAAGCAGATTTCTAATATAATCATGAATTCTAGCTTTTATATTTTGAAATGCATTACATAGTTTGCATGTAACATGCTGCATTAAATTGCCAGAAATGGCATACTTTGCCATTTCTTCACATGAGCACCACATTGACATAAATTATTATTCTGTGACTGCGCCTGTTTATAAAATTACGGGGTGGTGGGATCAGATAAACACTAGCATATCTGCAAAGCTTTTCACAATGCAATGGACTTGAGGATGGAAGAGAGAAGAGAAAGACAAGTGAGCTGTAAAATACAGATACATTCAGATAAAGATGTGTTGGATAAATTTTTAAACCAATTTTGTCACTGGATTAACTGTCTTTCTGTATAGATGTTTGCTCTTACTGACAGTGAAGTGGTTAAGTGCATTACATTGATCTCCCCTCAGACTAAGGAAGAAATAATAGGAGGACTGTCCCTAAAACTGCAATAGTCCTAAAAGGGTATTATGACAAGGCAGAACAGTGCAAGATCTAGATATATTCATTTACTTAGATTTCTTAAGAGGGTAAAACGTTGATCCATGGAAGACTTGATTCAATCTCAGCTTGGGTATGCATACATGCAATACTGACATTACAGGTATGTAGTATATTAACAGATCCTGGGTAAAAAGGTCTTTTACATGATAAAGGGTAATAAAGATTTACAAAAACAGACTGAAAAATACAAAGATGTTGATATAAACAATTTTATTATCTATGCAGAGATGACCTTATATAGACAATAAAGCACACTGTGAATGGGGTAAGGGATTGTTAGAGTGGGTGAGAGAGGAATGAGGGGTATTAGTACAGGAAGATGTTGAGATAAGAAAAAGAGGTTGGGGAAAGTTACTGACAGAGAGACTAGGAGTAGGGAGTCGGACTATGGCAGGATGACAATGAGGATGGAAATGGAGCAAGAGTAAGGAGGGGTTATCAAGCGTGGTACTAAGGAATATATGAGGGGGTGGCTGAGGGAGAAGGACTGAGGGAAAGTAAAGGTTGAGATTAGGCAATAGGAGATGATAGAGAAAAGGTGGTTGTAAAGGTTACAAAAAGTATAATAATGTACAAAGAGTGACTGATGGGAATTAAATTAGGCTGCATTTCGGAAGCAGTAACAGTCTTCTTCATTAGATAGGTGGTGTTTGAAGTCTTTCTTGATTTAAGAGGGAATGGCTGTAATAACGGCTAAGGATCAGAAAGTATAAAAGGAGTGTTTGAACTAGGAAATACTAATTATAAGTCATGGGGAAGACAGCAAAACAAGAAGCCAAGATGATCAATACTATTCTGTAAGATGAAAGATAGATAAGGACTGAAATATAATGCATGTCCATCTAAAGTGGTCATGTTGTGGAAGGTGGCAGAAGTGATAAGTGTTGTGCTGGAAAACATAAGGAAAAGGATGAAATGCTATAGCATACAGAGTACGCGCATGACTAATATAATCTGTGTGAAAGCATGAGCTTTTTTCCCATGAAAAATAAAAGAAAAAATAAATATTCAGGAAGCCTACCTCACAGATGAGTTCTGTAGTGTCTTTCTTTGTTAACTTAAGGAATATTAAGACTTCTAGACTACAGTAGACCCTTGGATAATCCCTAATAACTGTTATTATTTTGCCATTCAGTAATATATACACACATATATATATATATATATATATATATATATATATATATATATATATATATATCTTAGAAATTATTTATCACTCATACTCAACTATAACTTTGAACAGCTTCTTCGCTGGCTGAGTCTTCACTGTACTCCTCCAAATCCATATATTCCTGTAAACAGCCTATATCTTTATTAGTATGCAAAGCATTTCTGTAAAAATATTTCAAAATAAAACTTATCCAGTAAAAGTTTCTGTGCAGTAATGTCTTCTCCAATTACATCATGTTGTCCCGGTACTAGAATGAAAAATAACAGAAATATTTTATTACTAACATTTCTTATAATAAAAAGAATGAAGTCCCATTTTTTTACTTTCTCTTTTCTACTTTGTCATACATTTTAATTAAATTGCCTAACCCTCCTTTCTTTGATGCTGCATTCCTTCGCTCCACTATATTTACATTTCTAGGCAATAACTATAAAAGATAGTTATCATACCAGGTTTAAGAGTTAAACACTTTCCAAAATTGAATATATTTGCCTAATACACATACTACAATCAGTTCCTTACCAGGATAATCTCTATAATAATTGTCAGTGAGACTCAGGATAGCACAGCTGTTCATGAATTTTTTTGCACAGTACAAGAATATTTAATTTTTTTTTGTGGATTATAAACATTTTTTAAGATTTTGAGTAACATTTGTAATCCTTGAGAACTAGGTAACTTTTAGACTCTGTGAGTTGCAGTCATGCTAATATGGGTCTTACATCAAACTACACACACACACACACACACACACACACACACACACACACACACACACACACACACACACATAAAAGGACCTCTGTTTAGGCAGTCTTAGAATCATAGAAGTGAGAGGGTAACAGCCTAGCAGCTATCAGTCCAAAGGTTCTTGTTGGTCCTGTAGCAATAACATCAGCATGGTATGCTGAAGGTCTTGGGTTTTAGTCCCAAATGAGAACTAATAGTTTCATTTCAAATTTTTGATTTTAATAAATCTATCTTATATTTTCACTTTTTTGTTGTTGTTGTTGTTAATTTAGAGCTATTGGTATACATACCAAAATCATGTGTTTATTAGTAACTGAGAAAACACTCACCCGAACTGCTAGAAATTATATATTTCCGAATGATGTATGTAGGGATGTATAGCATTGTTACTTCGTGTCTTATATGTTTGCATACATTTTGTTTGGGCTCTAAATGATCTTTTTCTGCAAATATCCAGGATTTACTTTAGCAATAAAAAACTATACCAGATGCTCTTACCATATTGCCATTATTCATTGTTAATGACCTAAATTCTGATATGAATGGCAGAATAATAATCAAATTGTATGGTGTAATATAGGCTCAGGCAATGTTTCTGCCATCCAAAGTACGTATGTATCCTGAGATGGTTAATTGGATTAGCATTCTTTTTATTTTTAAACACAATATGGAAACTTCTCAAATAGTATATTCCTCATCTGCCTTTCACAGATTTTCTTACAGTTTATTTCATAATTCAGGTCTGCTAGTTAATATTGCACAGAATAGTGTTTGTGTTTCTATCCATCTATTCTGCATTTTGTGCATCTAGAAAAATAAATTCTCTTTACGTGTTAAAATGTAATGTGCATGGCCTGATGTTCTAACGCTTCCTCACATCCTTTTGTTTGTCATCCTAAACTTCAGGACTGAAATATATAGAACTAAAATAAACTGTAGAGTACTTAATTAAAAATTAATCTGCACATAGCATGATTTTTTTCCCCTTACAAGATGCAGAATTATCAGCTAGTATTCCTTCAAAGATCACAATTGATATGCCAACATACAGGACTTCTGAATATTCATCAAGTAAGTTCTTCAAGATATCAATATTTCTAACTTTGCAAATTTAGAGTTGCATTTTATTAGGCTGCTTACGTGATGGCTTGTATTTTATTATTTCTCTGAGCATTCACAGAGTTGCAGGTGGCTGCATAAACAACAACAAGGCAGTGTTTTCATTAACAACTAATGTGGTATGGAATGCCAGCCTCTGGATGCGTACTTATATCTTTGACTTCTAAAGCATTTTCTGAAAAATTAGCTTAAAACATAAAATAATATTTTATGTATAATAAAAGGTAATGAAACTGTATAAATAATGTTGTCAGTAAGAAGTATTTGTTACATTGATAATAGTCAATGCATTGATAGTCTTTCCATAAATACAGTATTATAATGTATATGAATTATAGGTGCATAGGCTCATAGGTTGATACTAGGCTATTGGCAATAGGGCCTATACAAGCCTATCTATAACAATTCCTTGGCTATTATTTCCCACAATATTTAATTCCCTGGACCCCTAACAGGGTGATTGACATGATCCCTGGGTGAATTTCCTAGCTCCCATCCAATTGTCAAGGTTCCTTTTGAAGAGGACAAAAATGGCGCTCTGCTTGACATGTATGGGCAGTCTATTCCTGAGTCTGGGGAGTCTCTGGGTCAGGGACCTATCCCTCCAGCGTGTTTTGTTCAGTGTGATGACAAGGTTTATATCCCTGGAGCATGTGGCTCTGAGGAATTGGGATTTCTTTAAGTGGAACATGTCCAACAGCTCTGGGTTTGACATGGCCTTGTATGTTAAGCAGAGACTACCTCAGAGTAGACGATATGCGACAGAGTATAGCTGGAGTTTTTTTAGATAGTTAGCATAGGGCTTCTGCTTTAGGCCTGTGATTCTTTTAGTGAGGTATTTCTGTGGCCTTTCCTGTCATTGCAGATGTCTTGAGAGGTACATACCAGCTGTATTCTACAATGGGTCTAATGAGGGATGAGTACAGTGGGACAATGACCTCCTTTTTTCTGAATGAAAAGCCCTTAATGATGAGGTGTGCCACATAGAACGATTTCCTGACTGTTGTGGCAATGTGGTTATCGAAGCTGAGACCACTGTCCACCTGTGTCCCTAAGTCTCTTATCACACTTTCAGCATTTAGTGTACTGCCACCTATGTGGTAATTCATGGGTACATGTTTTTTTTCCAAACAGAATAACTATACATTTCTTGGCATTGAGCTTGAACCCATGGCTCTGGCACCAAGCAGCTGTTTCTGTAAGGCCTTTTTGTAGAATATCCACATCATTTGTGGATTCAATAATGGCTCCCATTTTGCAGTCATCTACAAACTTTGTTAGCAAGAGTCCCTTAGTGTTGACCTGTACTTCAGAGAAGTAGATGCCAAACAAGAGCATTCCCAGGACTGAACCCTGAGGTACTCCACTTGTCACTTGTCTGGAGCTGGATTTGGAGTCGGCTATTTTTACAGTGTGGGTTCTGTCAGTAAGCCAATTGACAACTCATCAAGTGACATAGGGATTAATGCCCTGCTTAGTAAGTTCATCTATGATTCCAGAGTGGGGGATGCTGTTGAAGGCCTTGTTGAGGTCCAGATAGGTTGTGTGGACCGCCTTACCCTCGTCCACAGCTCTGGAGACTAATTTGAAGAAGTCAGTCAGGCTCAGGAGAAAAGATCGGCCTTTCACGAACCCAAACTGAGTGGGGTCCAGTGTTTGAAGGTTGCCAATGTCTTTGTTTATAAGTTCCATGATAATATGTTCCATGGCCTTGCAGATCAGGCTCGTCAGACTGATGGGGCGGTAGTTCCCAGGATCCAAGGTGGATCCCCTCTAATGGGGGATTTTTATATCTGATAAAGCTTATTTAATTTAAAGAAAAATACAGTAACATTATTTTACTTTTTCCCTCTTTATGTTTTCTATCCAATTTAGACGCTACATCTTAAATGAGCCATAGGTTCCACACTTCCTATTTGCCTTTCAGAAACCAGGAAGATTAACCAAAAATTGTAATTGTACCTTGAGCAATCTTTAAAAAGATATTTCCTGTTAAAAGCCTACACTTGGTTACTGCATCCCTTTTATACAGTCTTGAAGGATTAAAATACCAGTCAGGGCTAGCCTTCATATTATCACTAAATATGGAATACGTTAAGTTGTAAGTCTAGCACCTCTGTGAAGGTGGGATGCCAAATCTTTCACAATTGTCAAAAAATGATTAAATGAATGTCTAGATATTTAGCAGTTGTCCATGTTATTCTCTTTTTGCCAGTTTTATTAATGAGATTGTCATATTTTTTGTTTGGGACAACAAAGTTCCTAAATAAATTTCTACTTCCTCTGTTACTAATACTTGCTTTGTTTGTCTATCCGGGAGATTATGAACTCGTGTAACTTCTTTTTTGCTGTAATTTCTCTAAATGTATATAATTATTGTATTTTCTTCATCATACCTTGCACATATTTTGACCATTTAATTGGGAGATGAAGTTATGAATATCTGATTTTTATTTTACCCTCTGGCACACCATGTGTAGTTTTATTTCATATCATACCTATCACCCTGAAGACATTAAAAATAAGAACAAAGGCATTTGAGAAGTAGGTATATCCCACTAAAAACCTTGACATGTAATTAGCATAAAGTTTGAATACCAAATAGCACATAACTCTTCCCACTTCCATTAGAAATGTGGGATACTGCTCAGAAAGATGCTTATAAAATAGAAGAGTGACAAAATGATGGACAAGATATAAGCACATCGCCAAAAAGACAGTGTAAAATCTGAAGACTTCAGTGAACTATATTGAAAAAGTCTACAACAAAAGGTTACTTATTTTTGCTTCTGGAAAAAGGAGATGTCAGATGTGTGTCCTCTTTCATTAAACTATTGGTGCCACTAGTCTGTTGGTCACTTAGTCCGTTTTGCTTTATATTACAGAGCATCAAAAATCATGAGTAATGAGGGGTTCAGAAAATTGTGTGAAGGAGTAAATCAAAAAAGGTTTAACATCATCAGTATTCAGAAAACATCACTAATACAATTCTAGATACAGAGGGCATACATAATGGCAATGATGCATCAGACAAAAAGCAATAGTGCTGGCAGTTAGTGTAGAGGATTACAGCTATGAGTTGTTAGTGAGTTGCTTCCTGTAGTTAAAGGTTTGATTTCCTCAGCCTCTATTTACCTGCTGTGCGATGTTGAGCAAGTCACTTACCCAATTAGTGTTCTAGCCAAGTTGGAGATAGATATAGGCCCCTCATTGGTCTCCTGGTCTGCATGTCTAAATAGGGACATAGTTCCACAAATAGGGACATTCTGTGCAGAGTAAATCTGGTCTGAAAGCCGGAATGCTCCTTGAAAATATAGACAGCTGAGTGGTGTGTTTCAAGTACCCCCTTAACTTTGCCCTGAGACATTGCTTTCTTCTAGTTAAACAGGCTGGCAAGTTTAGTAAGCAGTAGTCTTTGTACTGATTTTAGTAGCATGCACATCAGAAATGGACTTGTGCTGCAAATGAAACAACATGCTCTTAATCCACAGACTGTTATATATGGACACGTATAATTGGCCTTTTACAGATTCCTTTTTGATATACCTTTGTATTGAAATATGTCTGAATGAACACTTTATTAATGCTAATTACATTCCTAGCCCACAGTAAAAACAAGACTCTAGAAACATTCTACTAGCGTAAATAGTTAATGTGTTATTAATAAATACCATTGCATATTCAAGTTGTTTCAACATGATAAAATGATATGTCTGCAAGGATGGTAAATTGTTTCATTGTTATAAATAAGATGTTTGAGTGATACACTGTGCTCATAACATTCAACATCTTAATGCAAAATAATGGAGGGATAAAGGTCCATAATCAGGGACATAGGTTCATAGGTTCATAGGATCATACTAGGCTATCTGCCCTAGGGCCTTTATAAGCCTAGCCAGAGTATGTTTGGCTTTCACCACCCATTTTAAATTAATTTTGCTATGCCCTTTTTCGAGGTTAGTATACTGTGCCTCTGTCTAACAGTGACACATATTTTAAATATTTTTTTTATAAACTTAAAAAGTTGTTAGAATAACTGATTTTGTATTAGCATAGATTTTCTGATGGATATAAAGTCTAAACTCAGTGTCTGCCATTATTTAGTGATTGCAGTCCTCAATGATTTGCCAAAATACACAAATTGTATGAGGAACAGACCAAAAATACGAGGCAAAAATCCAGATAATCTGCAATATTCTGGACAACATCAGAAGTATGATTATGCTGCACATGCAGTTTATAATCTATAATACAGAAAAAAACTCATCTGAAGGCCCACAATATTATAGATTTTGTTCTTGTACAGTAATAGTTCCTGCCCCATAACAATGTTCACCTCTAAGCCTAGTCTAGCTCTAGTTTCCATTGCTCTCCTTCTGTTTTGTAACCTTTGTAACTTCAGGTCAGCACAAAGGTTTAACATCATCAGTATTCAGAAAACATCACTAATACACTTCTAGATACAGACGGCATACATAATGACAATGATGTGTCAGACAAAAAGCTATAGTGCTGGCAGTTAGTGCAGAGGATTACAGCTATGAGTTGTTAGTGAGCTGCTTCCTGTAGTTACAGGTTGGATTCCCTCAGCCTCTATTTACATGCTGTGTGATGCTGAGCAAGTCACTTACCCAATTAGTGTTCTTAGCCAAGTTGGAGATAAATATAGGTCCCTCATTGGTCTCCTGGTCTGCATGTCTAATCAACACACATAAGCAAAAGTATAAGCATGGATAAAACAACCATTATTTCTAACATATAATATTTTGAAATGCAGATAATTTATATTTCGATGTAACATATGCTGCAGAAAATTGCCACTAATGAGATATACTTTGTCATTTCTTCACATGAGCAAGAAGCTGACAGTAAACGTAATTCTGTCAGTGACCATTTATAAAAATGGGAGCTAGAAAGATGCATTATTCAGCATATTTGGAAACCTTTTCACAGGAATGGACTCAAGGATGGAAGTCAGAAACACCAGTTAGCTGAAAAATACACAGAGAATAAAGCAGAACTAAATGTTTAATCTGGTTTTTGAAACTGGACAAGCAGTCTTTATAGATATCTGATCATACTGACACTAAGGCTGAAGTGTTCAGAGTATTACAAAGGTCACCTGTCAGACTGAGAAGGAAGTTTCAGGAGAACTGTTCCTTAAATTGCAAATGTTCTAAATAGATATTAATTCTAATTAGGGCAGTGCAAGACCTTGATGTAGTTGTTTACTTACATTTGTTGACTGTGGTAGAATGTTGATCACAGCAGGTCCCATTTCAGTTTCAGCACAGATATAAAAAAATATACAACATTAACATTGGTGTGAGCAATATTTATTTAACATTTTACTGGGAAAGTTTGACTTGGAACAAAGCCAATTTTCATTGGAGGCCCAGGGAGAAACACTCCAGACGCCTGTCTTTGTAAATGGGAGGAAACTGGAGCAAACCTACATGGACACAGGGAGGACATGCAGACTTTACAGAGGAGGCACTTCAGCCAAGACTCAAACCAGAGAACCTCTTGCTGTGAAGCAACACTACTGCTGCACCACTGTGCCATCTGCCATAACATGATAGATCCAGGCCATACCAGGCCACTGATTTGATAATCTTTTGTGCAGGACTAGTCTAGCCCTGCATGGAAGCATCCACTTAGGAGCAGGACAGCAGTGCACCATGCATAGTAATGAAGGCAAGCCGCCCGAGCCCTCAGGCTTACATGCAGCGGGTACAAGTGCAGGGGGCATGTCTGAGAGAACAGCCCACAGAATAAACATGCCCCTGCAATGTTGTGGAAATAAATGAGTGATACTGCTCATAGGTATCCACATATCCCCACCAACAATCCCCCATGTGTACAACAGACAACACATAAAGATGAAAAGAAGGAACCCCCATACTGGTGTCTAAAGCTCCGAGTACAACTAACCGTAAATGCATGGGTGTGCCCAGTGCTTAGCCATGGTGAAAGCAGCCTAAATGGCTGAAGAGGATAACAAGGATGATATATGTAAATGAAGCATGTCAGCAATAGTGTAGTGGGCAGAGCATTCGCCTAACAAGCAGGCATTCCCAATTCGAGTCCTAGCATAGCACAGTCCATTTTACATGGCAAAGCATGGTATAAGCAAAATCTGTAATGCAAAACCCACTAAATAATACACATTTTTATGAACAGGAGTATTGCAGGAAATGCACATGTGAAGAGTCAGTATCATAATGAATAAGGGAGCAATAAGCAGGCATAAGCACAGATAAGCACTAGTAAGCATATGTAAGCACTTGTAAGTGTGTGCAAGTGCGTTTGCGTGGGGTTAAGCACTGCCGACACAGATTAAGCAAAGGAGAAGCTAATTGGGTGGAAGAAACTGTGACTGGAAGTTAGCAGTGCTTAGCGCCACAAAAAACCCATTTACAACCGCTATAAAGTGCCTTAAGCATACCATATCCAATGGCCGGTGTTCTGCCCAGGAACAAAATAAACAGCTTCTGCAAGGCCAGAACCAGGACCATGCACACCATACACAAAATGATTTACCACTAAGCCATGCCAGATATGCATAAATCCTATGTTGTCAGAAACATAACCCCAGCCCAGTCATGCAACAGCACAGAGAATGTATACCTACAGCTAGATGGACATGTGTGTGCAAATATATTACTATCTAAACAGATACAACATATCTATAGATTCATAGGTTCATAGATTAGTACTAAGCTAACTGCCCTTGCGAGCCATTTTAAGCCTAGCCAATTATCCCTTGTGAGACTCAAACCCTGCACCTTGTGTTTGTAAGGCAAACACCTTAACCACACCCTCCCAACCCCTGTAGTCACAATATATATATATATATATATATATATATATATATATATATATATATATATATATATATATATATATCCAGAGATATATGAACAGAAATACATACAAATGCCAACAACTACACATATGTATGTCAACATCCATATGTCCACATATACACAGCAAGTTACATATATGTACACAGATATATATCTATACAGGTATATATGGCCATATATCTGTAGATAGCAATGGCAGATTAACAAATGACACATATGTCCTCATGCACCATTAATGGGGTTGAGAGGCTTTCACACACTATACATGTTG
The DNA here is from genome assembly GCF_019279795.1 of Protopterus annectens. Classification (NCBI taxonomy): domain Eukaryota; kingdom Metazoa; phylum Chordata; order Ceratodontiformes; family Protopteridae; genus Protopterus; species Protopterus annectens. The sequence goes on along the minus strand of NC_056735.1, from coordinate 931,263,229 downwards.
TACAAATAGGCATCCCCCCAGCCAAACACGTCCGCCCTGCAAGTGTTGGAGATCCCATAACCAGGGCCTTTGGCAACATGTGTACACGATGTTACCTGTACTACATCCCACCTATATGATGTCAGGCTGGTATTGGTAACATATCATGCAGTACAGTCTGGCTCCCATGGGGAATGTAATATGTGGAAGCCATCAACATTCCCAGGATACAGATACACAGATACAGATATGCAGATACACACTATACGTGTTGTACAAATAGGCATCCCCCCAGCCAAACACATCCGCCCTGCAAGTGTTGGAGATCCCATAACCAGGGCCTTTGGCAACATGGGTGCACGATGTTACCTGTACTACATCCCACCTATATGATGTCAGCCTGGTATTGGTAACATATCATGCAGTACAGTCTGGCTCCCATGGGGAATGTAATATGTGGAAGCCCATCAACATTCCCAGGATACAGATACACAGATACAGATATGCAGATACATGTATATATATATATATATATATATATATATATATATATATATATATACATACATATACATGTGACTACACATACACACACAGTTATATGTACAGTAAGATACATAAGTGGAAGGTGCACACAATATGGAACAACCACTATGCCTAGAGTTGACCCCTGAACAACTGGACACTGTATATGCCACCCATACAAATGACAATCGTTGCCTGTAACATATACCCACAGAGAGGTCATAGGTAAAACACCACCAATAGGTTTTCAGACGTGGAAACCTTTAATCGTGTACTATTACAGTTCTACATGCCATGTCATATAGCTGTTCAGACACTGACAACTATTTCAACAGAGTAATCAACTGTTGACCAGTTGCAGTAATACAGTAGTCTGGAAAGGTTCACAGCTGTTGCTGTCCAGGCCAAGCCATTCACATTGTACAATAAGAATAACAAACTGGGCCACAGGATACCTAACAATCAACAGTATGTAATGCAGGTGTGTAGTTCAGCAGCCTCTATCTACACACTGTACAAACTCAGTAGGTGGTAAAGACGTCAAATGAATACATGCATTGTAACTGCTACATAACATGGCATAACTGACACCATCATGAGCACACCGACAAGCAGAACAGTTTGTGTGGCAGGGGTCAGTTGTCCTGCATTAACCAGATCCATGTCAGTAATGGATATATAGGTGACATATATGGTACTGTACATCCAGATACCTTAAGGTAGCTCATCCCTGATACCCCCACATTTTGTAGCAGCCTAAGTCATTTATGATGCTCCCCCCCTAGACTCAATAATACAGGGCCATATACCACTGTTACATACACTGGCCTCTGGAGTGCATAAGAGCACACATGTATTGTGTAGGTGATGCCCACACATATATGGCCCCAGCCCCACCGTATGTGTGGAGGATACAACGGCAGTGGACTGATGGCAGCAATGGCAGTGTGTTATACTCATAGCCCACTATGGATCAACCACCGACATCATGTCATATGTGCAAAGCTTGGTATGTAGGTGATGGACAGAGGCTGGAATACAGACACATATGTGAACAACTGTTGCCATACACTGCGCAAGGTGCTGGTGTTACAGGATAGTCTGTAACATACCCTTAGTCAGGGAACTGAGGGTAGAAACGGTCATGGATGTAGCCATGTACCACACACACTGCCAGTGTAATATTTGACACAGGACCTGTGTGGTGGACAGACAAGACATGATAAACATAGATCTGGCCTGCATGAGTATAAGCCTGCAGTTGTGTGCTATGCAGATGGACTGCATTCCATGGTAAACAAGTATGCCCACTCACACCCTTTAACACCAGTACTATACAAAGAATAACACAACTCTACTCGCAGTCTGTCTGTAGTTCCTGATCTCCTACAAATATGTGGCTCCCCTGAGTGTGCTGGTTCTCCTGTAAGGGGTATTGCTATCTGCTGTCAGTAGCACTGCCGACCACACACAGGATGGACGTCCATCACACAGGAAATGTAATGGGACCAAGCACACATGATGTGGGGATTTATAGTAGGTGGTTGCCATGACAGTGTTAATTGAGTGTAGTACACATGTGTAATCATGTATATCTGGCTATCTGGATAAGTATATGTACATATATTCCCACCATATGTCCTGGACATGAAGTGTAGGCCTACCCCAGCCCGTATGATTCCAATGTCATAGTTGCAGGGGATGTCAGGTATGTATAGCAGGTATACTAGTAGACTATTGCTACTGTCATTGGGATTGTCTTCACAGACATGGTGTGTGTGGGAGGTCACATCTGCTTATACCAATTGTGCCATTGGCTACTGACAGACATCCTAAGGACATCATTGTACAGTACGGCTACTGGCACGTAATGCTGCTGTGGACTGCAGCAGAGATATTGGCCAATATATGTGGAAAGTCTGACACACTCTGTACAGTCCAGAGGTATACACATAAGCCCTTAGTGCTACACTTGTGTACCATGCCTGACAATATGGATGTAGACAGCCATGTATATGGGTATAACACATAACGACTGGTATATGATGTCCATCATAGGTCATGCATTCATACACCCCTGTCTGGCCTGACACAGTATGACCACTGGTACAGGGGTGCCATGGCCACACACTACCCAGCAGATATTGACATACATCTGCAACACATCCCACTGCCCTGTCTGACATACATGACTGTTAAGGGAGGCCCAGCAGTGGGACAACTGGCTAGTATCTGCACATGGCATCCCACTGGGTAAGTACACTCAGCTGCTAGGCATTTCACAGTGCACTGTGCAGGCTGCAGGAAGACTGACTCAGCACTGGCCTTCATCTCCTAAGGGGGACTGCACATGTACCTGCATATAAAGCAGGCTCAACAGGCATGTCACAGCACAGGGTAAGATACACCTGTGTGACATTGCATATCCACAACCAATGTGAACACAACCACATATGGTTAGCTAGCATGATATTACAGTATATGGACTATCTATTCTACACCATCCTCATATGTGCCACTCACAGACTGACCCTACATATACTGGCCTGCTACACAGTGTGGTCTGATGGCTGCCTGTGGTATGGGACACATGTGTGTGTGTGTGTGTGTGTGTATGACCCTACAAACATGTATGCCACTACAGTACCATACAGTGGAGCAGTATGTAACATCTGATAGTAGGGGAACTAGAATAATGTCATCTACCACAGTCTGTACACAGGCTAAGGTACATATTAACAATACACACAATGTTGACATTCACCATAGGTACACAGACCTCAGTACTGTATGAACAGCCGCAGAATGTGCAGGTAATGTCATGAAATGTAACCCCTGCTGTACATAACATGTGTAACAGTCGGATATATCAGTGGCTTGTTCTCAGATATGATTCCACAAATTATGGTGTACAGCACATATGCACTACTTCATGCATGACATATGTACAAAGGTTGACAGAGGTGTTGCTGGAAGCACATACACAGGGCCAATATTGACGAGTTGCTGTGATAACTGCATATATTTACTGTTGTTACAGGTTTGTTGCAACATATGTCCTATGAGGGATATGACATCTGTGACTATCACGGCGTTCTTCATCTACTGACTGCAATCCTCACTACCTTCTGCAGTCCACAGTTAGATGCTCCGTTGGTGACACGAAACCATGGACACAACACTGCCCAGGCTGCAGATGACCCTGCAGATGGGGATTCCCCATAAACATGGAACTGAATTGGCCGGTATTGAGACATGTACAACAGCCATATCCACACAAACACTGTTAAACCAACATTACTCCAAATGCAGCATAGCAGCACTTACAATCTGTAGTCAGGTCGGGCACATACCCCTCCTGTTTGTTGCACTGTTTCCACAATGTATGTTGTTAAAGGTAAACCCCAATCCATCTGAGATGATTTTGCCACACGACAGATCTAGTTCTTACTCACAGTGGATGAAAAGGGCCGACACCAGCATGATGTTCCTAGGTATTGGAGTGTGTTTCCATACAATTGGTATGGGAATGTTACCACAGCTGTTTCACATGCAATCATCTGGGGGAGTCCATCAGCTGATCATGAGCATCACTTACAATACACATGCTGCTGCCTAAGCAAAGCAGGTGAAGGTTTCCACATCCACCAGAGAGGGGGTGGGGGATGCAGACAGAGGCAAATACATGTCAGGGAGGGGTGGGATGGTAAAACTGAAGCATGTTTGTGCCACACACCTACTAACACAGGTTATCAAACCCCTGACAACTATATAGTGCTAGCACAGTTCGATGCAATTATTGGATGCTCCACATGGGTTACCTGTTGTTGAGCACTCAGAACATATATGTGATGGTGAGTAACATCTGCAACAAGGATACAGTAGCTGTACGGTAGGTGACATACATGTGCCTGTCCACATGAACAGGTGCCAGCATCAACACAGCCACACTCTCCGACATGTGCTGCCATGGCATCCAGGAACTGGTGGAGTACTCCTGATGTTGATGCCTGTGAAATCCCCATCATATCCCCAGTTGGCCTTTGGAAGGTACCTGGAGCTAGTATTCTTAGGCCTACACATACCTGGGATGGGTTTCCCTCTGTTAGTTCTGTGTGTCAGGCGTGGCCGGCGCAGCTCAACAATTTGCTGTAGGTGATCCCTGTCCACTCTATAGTGCTCCACTATCTCCAGCTCATGTATCCCTTGGTAGGTTACCCTGGGTCTATACACTCTTCTCCTTCTCTTCACTGTGGGTTGGTTGGCAGCATTCACATCCTCACCACCCTCAGCATCTTCCACAAGTTATATGATAGATATTGCAGCCCCTAACATTTTGCTGTTGTGAGTGTTAAAATTTCCTCACTTGTTTACATCGGTGGTGTAGGGTGTGGGAAAAACCAGAGGGGTAGGTGTTTGCATAGTTTATAGTGGTGTTTTGGGCTGGGCTGGTCTGCTGCCTGTGTAATTGGCTGGTTCCGATACATTTTACCTGGCAGTGAACTTAGTACCCCTTGATTACCTTCCTACTGCTGTTTTCCCTTCCCATTGCCCTTCTGTTTCAGCCCAGGGGCATGCCGCACAATCAGTGTACTCCAATGTGCACACTGCTGCTATTTCCTTGTTTCACTTCCTTTATCTTCGTGTAGATCCTGGTGCACGGTGCACACCTGCTTACACTTTGTCATATGTGCTAGGCAGGTTTAGACACACCCCCTAGCTTTGCTGTGCTAACCTGGGTGCAACCTCGAGCCACAGGGCTCCAATCTGCTTACAGTATGCCTGACACACCCACCCATGATGTCACCTACCTCCTAGTCTTGCACTCATCTATTCATACTCTTACACTGTTGGGACCTGTCTCACATGCTGATGGAAACTGGGATTCACTATCCTTCCCTCATTTGCATAGGATTGCCTGCTAATGCATAGTTACATGTGTCACACTGCACCTCCCCCCTTAGCAACCACCATTCACTGGCTGGGGTTTTTTTTGCCTGCCATTGACCTGCATGGCAGATAACTGATTTTAGTTGGAATGCTTGGTTTGGGTTTATTTTCTTCTTTTCTCACCAATCCCGTTTGCGTGCCGCTGCCCTATGCTTAACCAGCCATTTGACGGTAATAAAATAAAAGTTATATTTTTGATGTTTTGCATTGTTTGCCATGCCAATGGCCATTGGCATACTTCCTCAATGATATGCCACCTTAATTTGGTGCTGTCATGTCCCCATTTTGGATTTTGCAGATCCGTACTCTGTTACTGAGTACATTTCTACATATTATGCTAGTCCTGCATGGCCTGATTCTAGCTTCCTGGATGGCAGATTTACCTCATTTGCATGGTTTTCACCTGCAAATGGGGTAATTTGCATATGGGGGCTAGGAACGTGCAGCACTAGTGCTAGAGCGCTCACGCACATCATACGGGCATGTACGTGGATCACTCGGCCGCCATATTGGCAAACTTACCTCTTACACTAATCATGCATGCCGTGCAAGCTTTTGAGAATCTGGGGGCAGGCGTTTTAGAAGATAAAATGTAATAAACATTTATGAATACATCAGACTGAATTATGACATACACAATGTAAGGACGTTGGTGCAAACAATAAAATTACCAATGCAGAGCTGACCTTATGGGACCTGTACTAAAAGACAAGGTCCCAAAGTTGTCTAACCAATAAATACTAATTAATAGATATGAGGATGACAAAAAAAAAATAAAAGAACAAAAGGCCAAAGGACAGATGTTATTCTGGTAAGATGAAGAGATGGAGGTACTAGAGGATTGATGCAAATGAGAGAAAAAGTTATGCATGCCCATTAGGTGTAGACATTGTTTGTGAGGGATGCAGGGACTGGAAAGTATAAGGAATAGGATAAAATGCTATATCATTATAAGATTTAATATGATTACTTTATGGAACTTGAGTTGAAAAAACATGAGGCCTTAACACAACTAAAGGAGGACCACCAGCTAAGAATTATGAGGGCTGATAAAGGCAGAGGGGTGGTAATTTATGATAATGGTAAGTATACATTAGTTATCGAACAATCTTTAAGTGACAGCAGTTTTTATTAAAATGTTCCTTTGTATGATGCTATGAAAAAATTAAACATGGTAGATCAACTGTTATTAGAATTATTATTAAGAAATAGTATTTCTATTGAAGAATATAGATATATGAATAAAGAACAACAGAATTTGGGTAAACTTTTTGGAATACTCAAAATTCATAAGGATGAATCAAATCCTCCCTTTAGGCTCATAGTGTCATCTAAAAATACAAAGACAGAGAAGATTTCAGAATTTTTAAATTTTTTTATTTTATTTTTTTTATTTTACATTTGTTAACCGGGCTAGTCCAACTGGAACTATTTCCATTTTCAGCAGAGGCCCGGGGAGAAAAGCTCCACAAAGACATAGTAACTAATTGCATAAGATGCAATAAAGAGAAAACATACAAAAAATATATTATATCAAAACTATTGTATTCAGAATTAACATTTGTACAATAATGTACATTGTGTTCTTGTAGGCAAAACACAAGCATAGCTTATTTAGCATAGAAAAAATCATAAGAAAGAGAGAAGGACATGAAAAGACAGTATGGAAGTAGAATAGATATTTATCTGAAACCTCAGTAAACTGAGTAATATAAACAGGAAGAAGAAGGTATAAAGGAGGGGTAAAAGATAGAGTAGTGAGGAAGTAAAATAGAGGGTAGCAGAAGTTACAGAGATAAAGGAGAACTAGGAATAATCGAATATCAGGTTTCAGTCTGGGTTAAGGCAGGGACATAGCCAGTGTTTTGTAAGGTGAAGTCTAAGTTTTTGTTTAAAAAGGACTGGAGATAAAACAGAAGTCAGTTCAGTGGGCAGTAAGTTCCAGTGTTTACCAATGGAGTTAGAGAAGAGGTTCTCCTGCAAGGTTATTGGATTGGGTAGCAGTAACTAGGAGTTTGCTGGAGGAGCGAAGTGAGTTCAGGTTAGAATAAGGGGTGAAGAGATTAGAAAATGAAGGAGTGTTGTTTGGCTGATAAAAAGTTCTTTGGATGATGGGAAGTTGGGAGAGAAGCAACATGTTTTGTAATTCAAGCCAGTGAAGTTGTAGGTTCAGACAGTGGTGAGTTCTAAATTGATTACCAGTAACAAATCTCGCTATACTATTGTATGTGGTGGTCAATTTAGAAAGATTAGATTTCTTCAGGTTAGTATAGATTGGTGAGGCATAGAGAAGAGTGGAAATGAGATGAGAGTGTGCCAAGGTAGCTTTGGCTGTAGGGGATAAGAAAGTTTTAATTCTATAGAGGGAGCCCAGTTTCCTATGTACCCGTTTTTTAATAGTGTTGTTTATGTGATAGTCAAAGGTAAGATTGTTGTCAATAGTCACACCTAGCAGTTTGGTAGTAGAGTCCAGGTGATATGAGAGTGTTGTTAATAGAAGAGATAGAAGTCCAAAGGGGGATCTGGTAGTTGGCTTGAAAAGGAGGAGTTTTGTTTTTTTGGCATTAAGAAGTAGGCAGTGTTTTAAGAACCATGTTTCAACAGTATGGAATACCTTTTGAGTAATAGTTTGAAGCTCTGGGATAGTTTTAGCAGAGCAAATGAGTGTGGAGTCATCTGCATATTGTATGCACGTAGCTTGTGGAATAGCTACTTGTAAGTCATTTATGAATAGGGAAAAAGAAGGGGTCAAGAATTGAGCCTTGTGGTACACAGTGAGATTGGGAGAAGAGAGGAGAGTTTACTTTCCCAGAGGACAGCTTGTTTCCTGTTAGAAAGATAGGAGGTGAACCATTGGATAGTATTTGGTCCAATAGCAAGTGATTCCAGGATTTTTAGGAGGAGAGGGTGATTGACCATGTCAAAAGCTTTTGATAGGTCGATGAAAAGTGCTGAGGAAAGGGTATTATTGTTGCGGTTCTTGTTAATGAAGTGTGAAGGAAAGGAGAGCAGTGGTAGTACTATGAAAAGGTCTGAAACCATGTTGGCAATGAGATAGTATGTTATGTTTAGTTAAGTGCTTCATTAGTTGGTGGTGAATACATTTCTCCATGATTTTTGCTAGTGGAGACAGGAGGCCAATGGGTCTATAATTAGAATATTCTGTAGAGTTTCCTCCCTTATGTAAGGGTATAATATGTGAGATTTTCCAGATATCAGGGATGTTTCCTTCTTTAATGGTTCTATTTATAAGAATAGATATGGGATAGGCTATTTCAGTGGCTGCTTTTTGAAGGAATTCAGATGGAAGTTGGTCAGCTGATGGGGTACATGGTTTAAGCTTTTGAATACATTTTAGGATGAAGGTAGTAGAGGTGGGCTGTATAGAAAAATTTGGAAGATTAGAGGAGGCAAGTTGAGGAACATTAAAGTTATCAGAAGAAAGGTGAGAGGCTAGTGAGTTGATAGTATCAGTGAAAAAGGAGTTGAAAGTGTTGGCAGTTTCAAGGGAAGAAATTTTGATCAAGGGGGGAGGGAGTGGAAGTTTGTCCAGGGTGAAGAAGTTTGTTTAATGTTGCCCAGAATTTTTGGGGATTATTTTGATTAGATTGCTGGAGGTTACAATAGTAATGTTTTTTATCAGAAAGAATAGCTTTTTTGGTATTGTTTCTTAGGTGTCTAAAGGTTTGATGATCTGAGGGTAGTTTACTTGTTCTCCATTTTAGCCAGTGTTTGTTTCTGAGTAATATTTTCTGTCTTGTTTCTTTTGATAGCCAGGGGGCTGGTTTAGCTTTTATTCTGATAATCCGTTGTGGAGCATGGCTATCTAAGATTGTTAAGAATTTGGTATTAAAGTATTGAACTGCTTCATTAAGGGGAAGAGTTTTTAGTGGATTCCAGTCACATGCCTTTAGCTCAGTTTTAAATAGAGTGGGGTTAAAATGTTTATTACTACGCACAGTCCTGACTGAAGGGGTGTTTGTAGTGATATTCTTTGCCTAATGATATAGGTTAAGTTATGGTCACTGATATCATCAGGCAGGGTTCCTGCTAGGTAATTAAGTTGGGGTTTGTTAACCAGGATCCAATCAAGTATACTTTCTTTATTGTTGGTTTTATTAGTTCTAGTGGTGGTGTTTATAGTTTGGGTAAAGCCATGGAGATTAATATGAGAGGCTGGGTTGTTAGAATTAACTGAGAACCAATCAGGTTAAAGTCTCCAAAAGTATTATAGTTTCTTGTGGGTGATTGGTTGAAGCCCAACTAAGAATACTTTCTATATTTGTGGAGTTATTACCAGGTGGAAGGTATGTACAGATAATGTAGATGGCTTTATTAGGGTTGTAGCTTAGTTATGAGGAGTTCAATGTTGGTGTTTTCAGGAGGGTTATAGGGTATTGTGGAAATATTAAGGTTTTTAAAATGAGAGCTGACCCTCCTCCGCTTCTTAGTAGTATTGCGGTCTAATCGAAGGATGTTGTAGCCTGGGGGAATGATTTCAGTATCTTTAGTGTAGGGTTTTAACCAGGTTTCTGTTAAACAGAGGATGTCAAAAGAGTGACATTGCAAAAGAGAGTGAAGTTGAGTAATTTTGTTGTTGACACTTTGAAATCATGAATTAAACCATAATGTGCAGGCTACAAAATTTTACTTACAAGACTCTTGGGTATTTCTAGATGAATTATTCCATTATAAGGTAACCGATGAAGATAACATTTTAATAGCACTTGATATGGAGTCCTCATACACCAATATACTTCATCAAGAAGGCTTAGATTACATGAGAGAATATTTAAATAAATATGCATTTTTGAATAATGAGACAATACTTACTATTTGTGAACTTACAGAGTCAGTGTACTATCAATTAGGTGGAGTGGCTATGGGGTCCAAAATAGCCCCTGCATACGCAAATATCATATTCACTTCATGGGAAGCTAACACTTTGCAACATCTAACATATTTTAATAAAGTAAAACTATACGAAAGATATATAGACAATGTGCTTTTGTGTGACAAGGCACAAAAAGGAGTTACATGAATTCTTGATCAAATTATCTAACAGTATTGGCTTTTTAAAATTCATCTTGTCTAATTATGGTTTGAAAGTCCATATTCTGGATGTAGAAATCCAGTTAGATAAGGTAGTATTGGGATTTCATTCAAATATTCATTGAAAGCAAGCTTTTAGGAATATTTTTTTTAAAATTCACAAGTCAGCATCCAAAATTTATGAAGTTAAATGTAGTCAAAGGGCAATTTATACATTTATCATGTTTAATAAGTAATGGTGAGATGTTCGTAAAACAATGTGACTTTTTCAGAAGTCTTTTTTGAAAGAAATTATCACATAGACATTATAAATGCTAACTTAAAATATGTTAGTGAGTAAATATTTACTAAAGTCAAGCCTATGTTAAGGTTTGGTTTTAAAAATGATTGGAATAAAAGGGGTAATAGTAATAATAACAGGAATGATACTGAAGATTTTAGCCTTAACTTTCCACTTCTAATTTCCAATGATATGTATGCAATTGAAGACAATTTAAATAGAGATTGGTGTATTATAAATGGTAACCAAGAGTTAAGTCAGGTACTGGGTAATAGCCCTACGTTTTATTACAAGAAGACACAAACATTAAAGCACATCTTTGAACATCATAAGAACAATTTTAGTATTATGAAGGACAGTCATTTTAATACAATGTGATGCAAATAATGTTATTGCACTCTGAGAGCTGAGATGGCAATTGTATTTAAAAGCAGATACACTTCTGGGATTAAATGGTAATTTAAATGTAAAGTGTGCCCTTAAATGGTACAACAGGAAGTGATGTCAATTTAACATTTTGGCAGTCTTTTTAGATAGGATGTTATTTATATAAACTGTTTGTATTTGTACTGAGTAATTTCTGAAGAAGTTCATTTTCTGTTAAATCGAACGAAAGTAGTTAAATTAAACTATTAGTATTAGTGTGGCCGTTAGGCATCCAAGAAGTTATTTTTTTGAGTTTGTAGTAATTGCCTTCTTTTGTGGTCTGTTTGTTTATAAAACATGAGCTTTTGCCTGAAAAATAAGAATTAAAAAAAAAGTATTCAAGAAGCTTACCTCATGGAAAACGTATGAGTGGCCCATTTCTTGGTATCTTAAGAAAACTTAAGTATTCCTGAATACAGAATGCAAAATTGAGTTGAAAAATCCTAATCATATTATTATTGAGTTGAAAGACATTAATGAAAATATAAAAAAGCTTATACAATTTTTTTTTCCATGTGTGCATCAAGGCACGATGAGCACATGTGTGCGAACAATTTTAGATTCAATAAACTTTGTATAGCAGCAAGCAAGCACACACGCACTCACAACTAAGGAACCTTTTATGCAATTCAAATTTTGGCTTAAGTAGCTGAATTTTATGCAGATTAACCAGGTGGAGTGATCCAACAATTTGTAATGCATCCGTGCAGACTCCCTGTCCATGTTAGTAGTGTATGCAGAAATTTTCCACATACAGGAGTCTACAGAAAGAAGGGGGTGTAAAAGTCCACAAATATGGACATAATTCTCTTGAAAAGATAATATCCCATACATAAATGTTCAATTCAGACATTGTGGATTTCTAAACATGGCAGGAATTATGTCAAATTAATATTATTTTTTTTTTAATTCCCACATGTTTGCACAATGCGCTGTATTGCACAAACACGTTGAACATGAAAATAAAATAAAAAAATATGTAAAAGAACAGTATAATGTACTCTAGACAAAAGTACTGTAAGGCATTGCCTCAAGACTGTACAATCATGCTCTTGTGCTGTTAACCAGCTTACATGGCTACGAACCATGTAGTTTCTAGGCTGTCAGCATGAATATTATGCAAATGAAGGGTAAATGCCATAGATGTGTTTAATCGCTAAAGGGAGCAACCATGTACGGATATCCATTTTGTGTAGGCTCCCACATGGTATTTATATTCCCACTGGATATAGATTAAATCAGGGGATGTGTCATGTCACTTTTAGGAGGTTTTTTTGTGCTTAATGTGCATGTTTGCACAGCATGCCACTTGCCGCAAATGGCTTGGTCATAGCTTAGCTTGTTCTCTAGATCAGACCACCCATGTCCCAGTCATGAGCTAGACAGCTATAAATGGAAACCAGATATATTCAATTAAATATACTGTTTTGCATAGCTATGCTGTGCGACACTGCACACAGTGCAGTATCGTGCACTAAAGTAGGGTCTTTAAATCATGTAAATTAAATCCTAAGCAGGTGAACTGCATCATAATTTGCCAATCCCACATGGTGGACCTACTCCAGAACTATGTAAAGTATGCATACACCCTACTGTCTGCTTTTCCCTCAATACTCTGAACTGTTGGAGTACAGCCTTGGAATTTTTAACTGAGATAATGCTATGGGCTGCTGCAGTTATTCTACATCTGTATGTGCTACATTCTGAAGTCAATGCTGCTGGTGCTGCTGACAATAGGCTTAGGCCGAGAAGGAGAAAATGTTTATTCCCAGGGTAACCTTCCAGGAGCTACATGAGGTGGAGATTGTAAAGCGCTACAGGGTGAACAGGGACATATTACAAGAACTCAATGAGTTCTGCCACCCTCAACTCAGAGCAAGCTGACAGAGGGGAACCCATCTCAGTTGACACTAAGGCATGTGTAGCCCTACAGTTATTAGCTACAGGTACTTTCCAAAACCAACTTGGGAAATGATGAGGGTGTCACAGGCATCAGCATCCAGGATACTCCACCAATTCCTGGATGCTATGCTCCCATATGCCAGCGAGCACACATCTTTTCCCCTTTTCCTGAAGTGAGGGCCAGAGATATGTGACAGTTCTGCTATGTAGCACATTACCCTGAAATACTGTGTGCATAGATTGCACTCATGTACACATCAAGCCACCACCTGGTGAGCAAGGTAGAATCTATGTTAACCACAAGGAATACCACTCCATCAACTGCCAAGTTGTTTGCAATGTCCACGTATTATCATGAATGTGTGTGTTGGCAACCCTGGCAGTTGTCCCAACTCCCATATCTGGCACACATCACAGCTGCACCAGATGTTTGCAAGGGGAGTCATCCCACAAGGCCATTTACTGGGGGATGCCGGCTGTGCCCTGGAGCTGTGAATGAGGACACCAATCAGAAATACAAGTACAGCCACTGAAGAACTCCATAATGAGGCACACGCACAAACTAGGAACATCATAGAGCATCTGTTTGGGCTTCTGAAGTCACAGTTCCAGTGCTTGATATATCTGGAGGAGCCTTGCAGTATACTCTATGCACATGTGCACAAATATTCACAGTATGTGCTATGCTACACAATCTGATCCTGAGGAAATAGCTGCAGCAGGATCAGCAATGGGAAGGGATATATTGCCCACACTAGTTCCTAGGTCACCACAGTCACAATCACAGGAGGACTCACAGGAAGAGCCCCCTGCTGCTTTCCATGTAGGCAGATGTAGGCATGCTCTGTATGTCCTGGCTTTGGCTAAGAGATAATGCATATCACATTCACTGACAACCTAGGGACTAATACCTTTCTCCTACTCACATGCATATATTAAAATTGATGCCAGGCAACTGACACATCCTGTACCTATCCATGTATTGACTGTGTAATGCTTGCAACAGACAATGTCAGTCTTGAAATACAGTTGTGTTAACTGCTGCATTTGCAAGGTAAGTCCATAACCTGCATAGTATTCTAGTGTATTATTGTGATATGTCATTGAAGCTATGGACCTGGTACATTATGCAAGAAACTATAGTGAGATATTTAGACAGAAATTATATCCATATTGGACTACAGACACCTATTCCACTATTATGTCTCTATTTGTAATAAGTAGGCTTCATGAATGGAATATTCATGCAGTCCTACTAACAGATTACTGGTACATCATGCAAGAGAGATGTTAGAAAGTGAGGTTAAATGATAGTCAGTCTAGTGTGTATTCTAACACAACATGGGGTTTATTCCCCCACCCCTCAAAACAGTAGTGTCTCCATGTAACTGCCATAACAGTAAGTCATCTATGCTATATGAGCATTTCACACATTTAGTATGCTACACAGTCTCAAGACAGTAATATAGAATTTAATCTTACAATGTTTGTGTTAGATAACTGAGGAACAGCAATATACATATTTATGCAGGTGATTGTGTGATGAACGATCCTCTTTCTGTCAAGTGCTTCTGTGGCTCAAAAGACTAAGGCAGTCAGGTTATGTGACAGTGCTTAGGTTTTTAATCTGAAGATAAATAGATATTTTGGATGTGAACTAGTAATAAGTTGTGTTTTACAGACTGTGAGTCTGTGTGTGCTATACTATTATTAACATCTTTCTTATATTAATTCTACTACATTGCATGTCTACAACCTATTTAATAAGTCTTAGCCAGTTTGCGTTAAACACAGCAGTGCAGAAACAGGGGCAGAGGTCAGACTGCAAAACAAACAAAATCCCAGCCTGGAGTACAGTAAGGAGTTGGCTGGAGTCTTAAGTTATGTAATAGTAAGTCTCTGATGTAAGCAATGTGCCTCCCACTTGCACTCTGCTCAGCAGTGTGCCAACAGGTTCAAAAATGCTAACTCGCATGCCTGTACACTTAATTAACAGAGTTTAAATCCGTTGCTTCTCACACGATTTCTTAAAAAATATATATAAAATGTGTGTGTGTATATATATATATATATATATATATAAATAAATAAATTTATATATATATATATATATGTGTGTGTGTTTGTGTGTGTGTTTGTGTGTGTGTGTGTGTGTGTGTGTGTGTGTGTGTGTGTGTGTGTGTGTGTGTGTGTGTGTCTGTCTGTCTGTAGTGCCCTACACAACCAACTCATAGAGAGGACAGCTGCACTAAGTCACAGATAATGTTGGAGAAAGGACCAAAAGTAAGGGCTTTACTTTGAATAATGCACTTACAAAATGTGGAAGTGCATATAATAACGTGTTCCATTTGGAGGAATATTGTCAAATATAAAGTTCATATTTCTGATAGTCTTCTCTCACTTCATGTCTAAATGATGCCACATTTGACAGCAAACCACAATTTAGAGAGAAACACACATAAATATGAGTCAAACCTGTGGATTTGCTGCAAACATCTGGACAATGCAGAGTTATAGTACCCACCTATTCCAGACCATATGTCTCCCTAAGACTGCATGTGGAAACCTTGAAAATATATGGCACAGTATAAGAATGTGTACATATATTTTAAAGCCATCTGCTTGTATCAAAGCCAGCAACAACACCCACATTCACTAAAGCTCCCAGGGCTTCACCACACATACATGAACAACTAAACAAGTTATGTAATGTATAATGTTGTGTACTCACTCATGGACAGGGCAAATTGATTGTGACCACAGGCTTGCCCATCCAAATGCAAACAGATACATATGCTCAGTACAGGTACTAAACAGTTATCTAACTGCTAGGCTACTAGCTGCAGGTGACAGTAATTAGCAATGTAACTCTGCAGACCTCCCAAGCTGTTCATCACAGGGCTTGGTTATGTTCTCTAGAATTAGTTCACCTACAGGCATTTATAAAGCAGACCTTAGCTGTGGTATGTGTGTTAAGTACTGTGTTCTGTAGTCTGTAAACCTACATAAGTTGTTGTTGTTGTTGTTGTTGCTGTTGTGTCTTTCAGCTATTCCTCGTTAGGGGTCGCCACAGTGGAACTCCGGTCTGCTAATGATTGGTAGTTGATTTTTATGTGCCTAGATAAGTAGGGGTTCTAATTTTAGTCCAGCCTACTTGGTGTGTATGTGTGTGCGTGTGTTTGTGCCATCTCCCTAAAGAACAAGTGTGAATCCCACACTGATTTCCAAACTGGCATGGGTTTGTACTGTTTTAGGCCTTGCAGTTGATGCAGGCATCCAAATTCTTGTTCTGCACAAGGCCTGCTGATGTCATCTACTATAAGATTACCTAAAGTCATGCTAATGTCAAACTTGAGCCATGGAGTATGCAATAAGTACTGCATTCTGTAGTCTATAAACTTAGGTAAATAGGGGTTCTATTCTCACTGCAGTTAACTTGTGTGTGCTGTTCAGTATTCTGTACATGTAGATAGGCAGTGGTGCTATTCTCACTGCAGCCAACTTGGTGTGTGTGAGCTATTAGTCAGGCATCCTACATCAGCCTTATGGGGCACTGTCCACTTTTCTTCAACAGACACTGTTAATGTCATCAGCAATAGATTATTGCTTGTCTATAAGTCATAACAGGCCATGGTTATGGCCTGACAGATGCATACATGTAAGATGTTATTAAGTTTATGGTGCCATTCTAAAGCAAAACAGTACCTGACACTGTGGGATAACATGGTTGATTATGTACGCTGCTTTGCCAGGCGTATGGCACTTGCCTGAACCATAATCCCATTATTAGACATGGACGCAAGAGCAGACTTACAAATGTGACAATGAACAACTTCAGCAAATTAAGGAGCATGATGGTAAACCCTTGTAGTTCACAGTATAAAATGCACACTCTGTAGGCACTCTTTGCAATTAAGATGTGGATGTTTGTGCAGTCACAGAAAACTTGTTCAAGTTTGCAGTACGTATTTTGGCCTCAAAAGGCTACACTGCCTTTCAAACAAACAGACAGCAAATGGAAGCTAAGTGATCTAATGTGGTACTACAGTTATGTATTCCAGGAACCTAAATTTACAGTATGACATGCAGAGAACATACTGCAGGGGCAGGGACAGGAACATCTCTCAAAGGTTGACACCTCTTCACAGTATGCCTCATATCCATGTCAAGCAGAGCACCTCCATTACCGTGTTGAAGGGCAGGCTGCATGAATTGCTGTGAAAATGTTGTGAAACATGAATAACTGCTACTGTGGACCTTGCTAGAAAGCCCTCGGACATCCATGTCATGTAACATTGAACATCATATTGTGATGAAACAGCTATGCTCCTAATTCCCATCAGGTTACTACCCTATTTACATCCTATGCATCTCAAAACCCAAATGCAAAATACATGCAAAATTGAACATTATACTGTAATACCATTCTGATGATATTTGTCTTCTGTGCTGACATACAATCCTGTGCTCTGACATTGATGGGGTGATTGTAGATGTGTACCCAGAGCTGTATGCCACACAATCCTGAAAGAGAAATGTAGATATTTCCATGAGACACATTTCATTGTGTGACTCCACAACCCTTACAACAGCATTCATTTTAATGTAGACACAGTATAAATGGCAAAGTACAGTATTTGTAAATGATCGGTAGAAGTAGCATATCAACAGCACCAACAGATGAAACAAATTAAAATTAATGTAGATAGTCACCCTGTGCATCAGTTACATAGCTTTATTTCCCTGCACTCATGAGAAAGATGGCAGGGATGTGTCACAGTTATCATCACTTGTGTGGGGGTGCAGGATGCCTAGGCTGACCCAATAGGTTTGCAAGACTGTGTCTGAGTTATAATAATGCAAAGGTGCTACTGTAAGCGTAGTGCAGCTTTGCTGCATGGGTTTGCATTGTGCCCAGCATTGTGCAGCTAAACCAATTGAAAGCATCCGGTTTCTATTTTTAGATGTCTGGCACATGTCTGATGTATGGGTCTGCAGAGCTAAGCACAGACAAATAACATGGTGCATTGTGCAAACATGCACATAAAAAGAAAAAAAAAGAAATCCAAGCTAGTTAAATAATTGCACACACAGCTCCGGAAATATTTATTGTACTCCTTTCGGTCAAGTTAATGGGTTGACAAGTATGTGGGTATGACATCAGTGTTACACAGATTCATTATCAGTGTTGTTCTTTGAGGTTTTGCACAGCAAAACCTCCCTTAAGTGCCCCACACCATTAATATGCATGGTGCGCTGCCGAGGGATGATCATGGCCATGTACATGGATACATTCCATGTAGGTTCTACACAGAGCCTACACAGACTTTATTGAATCCTGTCTATTACCTATCACTGATGCTCAACTATAACTTTGAACAGGAGCTTCTTTGGCTGAGCTCTCACTTCTCCAAACTCCATGTATTCATGTCTGCAGCCCACATCATTCTTACTATATAAAGCTAACATACTCCTTACTTTTCTTTCTTTCATTTCTTTTCTTTTATTTGGAGGAATTTTTTTTATTTTTTCAATACAGTATACGCACACACACACACACACACACACACACACACACACACACACACACACACACACACAAAACAGTTAACTATATTTGCAATCCATATGAAAAAGTACTTCAAATATTTATCAGTGACATAGCTGACTAACAGTTATATTGATATAATAATACTAATGAGGTTTGGTAACAAACCAATTTGCCCAAGGACATCTTCAGGTGGGAGTTAGGAGAAATAGTAAAAGAAATTAAGACAGTAGGGGAAGAAAACTAGTTGGGGGAGTGAAAGAGTTATATAGGATGATTGGGAGGAAATGAGGTAAGTGCAAGGAGGGGCTTAGTCAGTTTTATGCAAGTGTAACTGGGTAAGAAATCATATTTTGGTGTCAACTTGCTGCCCGTCCTCCCTCCCTGTTTTTGGAACATTTGGGATTATGTAGTTACTTTATAAGTTTGGGTAGGCGGAGAAGAGGGGCAGGTTTGTCCCTCTTCTGTTCCCCCTCTAGTCCTGGATGTTCATTTCAATGAGCTGGGAAATGAAAGTGAGTGGTTGGACACTGCTTGATAAGTAAAAGTAAGTGAGCTGAGGTAAGGACACTGCTTACTTGGTGAGGGTAAACGAGGTCACGCTGCCTACTTAACAGTTGTGTGGATGTTTATGCTGTGATTAATAAATTAAAATATTGGTCAATAAAGTTATGTGTATAGAAGTTTAATAAAGGCCGTCAAACATCATTTGGTGCAATTGTGTTTATTGAAGGGGACAGGTACAAATACATTTTTCCAGTCAATAATTGACTTTCTACTTTTGGATCTCATTGTAATGACTACTTGTAAAATTCCATACAATATCGTGCAATTGCAGGTAAAGTCCACCAAAGGGATTATTGTTCCTAACTGATACAAGGACTTCAGAAATTTCACAATCATCAAATTATCAAGCCATGTGTCTTTCATAAAATTCGTAAAGTTCTCCTAATATTTTTTTATTTTTTGTTCTTCTCACAACTAAAATATTATGATAAAAATAGGTAGTAGCAGTCTGCCTTTAAAGTTTATGTTTTATCTCCAACATATACTTTGACTAGTTTTATGAACTGAAGATAATTTCTGAGGAGTAATACAAATTTGATGTAAATATTTCCAAGTAATAGTAACAGGGAATGTTATAATTCACACCCCTTACTTTTCTCTATCTTAAAAATGCTATGAATAGGAATTATCCAATCCCAATATCTATGCACAAATATCTATAACAACGTTGTCATGTTGTCCTTTTGTCCTTTTGATATGGCACATAGCAAATACTTTATTACTCACATTTCTTAACAATAAAAATAACCTCCCAGTCTAGTCTTTGACT
Source organism: Protopterus annectens (assembly GCF_019279795.1). NCBI lineage: Eukaryota > Metazoa > Chordata > Ceratodontiformes > Protopteridae > Protopterus > Protopterus annectens. The sequence continues at coordinate 931,243,231 of NC_056735.1, read as the reverse complement.
TATATGACTCACCTTTGCCACATATTTAATCACATTATTTTCGTTTAGCCTAACCTTCCCTTCCGTGATACTTCATTTCCCTCTACAATACAAATGTTTCCAGAAAATAACTCTAGAAGGTGATTTTCATAATGTATTATTTTCATGAGATTAAGTATGTTTGCACAATTAATATTATTATCTAGTACACATTCTATAACCCATTCCTTGAGAGAGTTTGATCTCCATAAGAACTGTGTTATAGAATTTTTTCACAGTTCACGAATATTTCACCATTATGTGGATTATATACCTTTTTGAGGATTTTGCATAACATTTGAAAATCCTTGACAACTGGACTATTTTCAGTTTCAGTGTCACGTGTACTAGTATGGATCGTATTCATTAACATTTTGCATGTCTGTTTTTTGTTTGGAATTACTGACATACATATTGAAATCCTGTGTTCATTAGTAACTACAAAACTATTCTCTGTAACTGCTATACATGCTGTATTTTCTGACAATGTACCTTGGAATGTGTAGCATCTTACCCTATATTTTTACATACATTGCATTTGAGGTCTATGTGGTCTTTTTCTCTGCAGGATTTACTTAATACAGAATTATACAAAGTTTTCTAACCAATGTCATTATTCAGTTGTTAACAAACTGTTGTTCAAGTTCTGATGTAAGTCGTGAAGGGCGGAATTATAACCACAGTGTCTGACTTAAAACAGGCTTATGCATGGTATGAATGTATATTAGAATGGTTTATTTGATGGCATTATTTTTATTTTTCAACAGATTATGAAAACTCCCCAAAACCCCCATCCATAACAATTTACTTTAATGTTGCTGTTTTCTTTTCTTACTTTGACAGATGATCTTGTTGATTATTTCATATTTCAGGTTTCCTGGCTAAATTTATACTAGCTAGTGTGTTTTTTTATACCTATATTGCATATGGCAAGTATTTCCCATTTAAGGTTGTTATGCAACAACCCAAATCTTTTTAACATGTCTAAATAAATGATAATCTGTATTAACTGACATTCTAACACTTCATTTTGCTTTCATCCTAAACTTCAGGACAGAAATATATATATCTGAAGTAACTTTTACAGTTTAATTAAAACTTAATCTACATAAAATATGAATGTTTTTTTTTTCATTTCTTTTCAAGATAAAGAATTAACAACTAGCACTCCTTCAAAGATCACATGGCATTTGTCAACATACAGGACATCAGAGTACCCATCTAGTAAGTTCTTCAACACAGTAATGTTGATCTCTTTGCATTTTTAGAATTACATTTTAGTAAGCAATTTCCATAATAGCTTGCATCCAATTATTTCTTTGAATACATGCTGAGTTGGCGTTCACTGTTTAAAAAAAAAAAAACAGGGTTTCCATATATGGAGTTACTGTTACTGAGAGTGAAATCAAAAGTGAATTTTTTAACCATTTTCTGAATTGGAAGTATCGCCTTTCCTCTGGACAATTCAGCTTCACTGTTTTATAACAGGTAAACATGAACTTACTTTGACTGGTGTGCATGTGATACAGCTTACTTAATACAACCACATGCTAGATGCTATAGGCGGGATTCACAAAGGTCACCACAAAGTATTCACTACGCACATACTTAGTGTAACTTTCTGAGTGAATAGACAGCACAAGCATTGTGGTAAGGCAGTTCTTGAATTCAGGAAGTGTATACTTTGTGGTAATCTTTATGAATCTAGCCTTATCTCTTAAATCTGTCCCACTATCTTTTTATCTTGTAGAAATCAAGGAGATTAACTGAAATGCTTATTTGTACATTGTGTAGACTGTAAAAGTATGGAAACATCACAATCACATTCAGGGCTCACCTTCATTACTTCTGCACAATATGGGCAAATGACAATACCATTTGGTTTACCTTCATGCTGTCATTGAATAAGGAGTACGTTGAGTGGTGCACTCCCTTACATGCCACAATCTAAAGATTCTCTCACAACTGTCTCACAAAAAAATAATTACACAATAGTGTAGGTATTGGATATTAATTTGTTTTCCATGCTGATTTCCTTTTGCCATCTTTAATTATGAGATTGACATGCATTCTGTTTAGGGTCAAAGAAGTTCCTAAACAAATTTCTACTACCTCTGTTACCCATTCTGTTTATCTGTTCTTTTTTTTTTCAAAACAGGTTTATTGTTTTAACATATAAGAGAAATATCATAACAATTTTATACAAGTAATTAAAAATAGGTATTATTATAATATTCAACAAAACAACTAAAGTATTTGCAAAGACATCCACTACAATCAGATCAATTAATTAAACTAAAATACCATGCTATTGAAATTAAAATTTTTTTAACAAATTTTGTAAATTATCCCATACAATATAATAAGATGTTTTTCTATTTGTTCTTGTCCTAATTGTGTTTATTTCCATATGGCACACTATATTCATAACATTTTTAAATTCATTGAACGAAGGAGGTGTATCTGAAATCCAATTTCTAGTTATTATTTTCCTAGCCACTGCTAGAATAGACCATAACAAGGGAAGCTTAACCTTTTAACACTTTGAGGTACAGGTGTGTTGAATAATATAAGAGATTTAGAAATAATGAAATTATCTGTAAAAAGAGCCTGCAAAATTCATTAATTGACTTCCAGTATTCTTTCAATTTTATACAGTCATAAAACATATGAGCCCAGTCAGCATTAATTTCTACATTACATCTCTTACATAAATTATCTTTATTATTTATTTTATTCATCATCAAAGGGGTATAAAAGATCTATGTAAAATTTCCATGTATAAAGTCTCCAGATAATGGAAGACGTAGTTCTATAAGCAGATTCCAATATATATTGTTTATCTTGTTGATTTGGTGGGTCCCCATTAATAGAAGTGAAATAATTCCAGTATGAATCTACACTGTAAAAAGTTTCTTGTCTGATAATTTTATGTAGGTATGAAAGTTTACCTTTATCAGAAACTTTATGTTGTAAATTTAATATCAAGTAATCAATCAGTGTTGGAATAGATTCTTTAACTGTTATAGACATTAGATCTATTTTATTAATGAGATGTTGTCTAAAGGTCTGAACCTCTAACCAGCAAGTTTCTCTTAGATCAAATTCTTGTTTTAAGAAATCTAGATTTTTAACTTTATTATCAGATATCAACTGATACCAGTACTTTAGATCATTATCTATAGCTAAATGAGTTCCTTCAGAAGTAGATGACAAAAGCATACCCTGAGTATACATTATAGGGAATACAATAAAATGCCATTCCCTATACTTAGGGTGCATGAATATAAAGTTACGATAACTAATAATAATATTTAATGGGTAACAAACCATATGTTTAGGTGTAATAGGTGAAGTACAAAATTCCTTTAGTAACCATAACATGGAGTTATTTACAATCATATTTTATGTGTTAAGGAGATTTTCATGAAGTGCATACTAATTAGCTCCCAATAATCTTTCCATTTTGTGACATATGACTGATCTATTAATAAAGTAATAACTTTTACAATAGAAGAGATAGTATATAAATTAAAGTCTGGAAAAGAAATACCCCCTTGAGACCAGCTATTAGTATGTTTCTTTAATGCAATCCTAGGTCTATTAGGTGCCCATAAGAAATTTAACATTAGTGTATTCAGTTTTTTGATAATTATTTTTGTAGGTGGAAGTATTATTGATTGTATTAAGTATAAAATCTTGGGGAATATTATCATTTTAATAATTGTAAGTCTCTCCTCCATAGTAAAACATATTATTCCTGGTATTAAAAAGATTTTGTATATTAAGAAAACAGGTATTATAATTATTATATATAATAGATTTAATATCTTTAGATAGTATTATACCTAAATAAGTTATCTGACCTGAATTGGGTACATATTTAGTAAAATCACTAATGAGAATATTTTTCGTGTATATATAGGTAGTATTTTAGTTTTTCTTCATTGAATATTAAACCAGAAATACTTTTAAAATTCATCATGTTATCAAATAGAGACTGCATAGAAGAATTAGATCCTGCTGATGTAATTAGAACATCATCTGCAAAAAGTTGAATTTTGGATGTTGTATTTTCATCTATTTTAAAACCCTCTATGTCAGTACTGTTTCTGATCAAATTAGCCCAAGGCTCCATTACTAAAGTGAATAATAGTGGAGAAAGTGGACATCCTTGTTTTGTACCTTTAAGAATGGGTATTTTTTGTGAAACATATGTGCCTACCTTAATATAAGCCAATGTTCCTTTGTATAAATGCTCAATTAGATTTACAAATGCATCTGAGAAGTTTGTGCACTTCATTAAGGTAAACAGATAGTCCCAACTTACTGAATCAAATGCTGAACTTATATCAAGACTAATAAGTGTTAAATCTTTCTTTTTCCTATTTGCAAAATCTATTAATGTTAAAGTTCTTCTTATATTATCAAAAGTATTTCTATTTACAATGAAGTCTGTCTGATCTATATCTATAATGCCGGGAATGATTGTCTTCAATCTATCAGCAAAAATACTCATAAACATTTTATAATCAACATTAAGTAATGAGATGGGCCGATATGAAGAACATCTAGTTGGATCTTTATTAGGTTTTAAAATTGGCGAAATAAATGTATATTGCCAAGATGCGGGGGGGGTTATTAACTCAGTTTGGGCCAAAATAAAACCTTATGTATTAATGAATATCTACTTTTAGAAAGGATTTTATATATCTCTGGTATAATACCATCATTACCCGGTGCTTTGTTTGATTTAAGCTTATTTATTTGTGTAATAACTTCTGTATATGAAATACTCTTGTCCAATAGTTTAATCTGTTGTTTATTGCTTTTTATTCATGTTTGTGGTTATAAACTCCTTTATTTTATCTTTAGGTTCCATGTTAATGTTATTATGGTTAATTTTGTGAAAGTGATTTCTAAATTCATCTAGTATTTCTGGTATACTAGAAACATTCTTCTTTTCCTTAGAGAAAAGATTTCTTTGATATGGTTTTGTTTATTCAACCTTTTTGTTTTATTTTAAGTCTATGTAAGTATTTGGGGCTTATTGAATAAGACAAAAACTTGTATTTCTCTAAAGTTATTTTAACTTTATGAGTTAAAATTTCTTTGTATTTCTCATTTAGTTTGTTTATTTCTTCAATAACTTTCTTGTCTATAATATTTTCTTTATTATTATGTTTATAAGAGTCTAATTTACTTTGAATATCTAACAATTCCTTATCCCAAGATTTCCTTTTATTATTATACCATCTGATACTTTGTCCATATAGATATGATTTTAAGGCATCCCAAACATAAACAATGGAGACTTCAGGAGTATTATTTATGTCTAAAAAATGTTTTACTTCTGAAAGTATATATTCTTTATAGTCTTTTAGTTGAGTTAAGTATGCTGGTATCCTTTTGATCTGAACATTATGAGTATTTTTATCATGAATTCAAAACAATTGAATTATGATCAGATATAGGACATGAAATGATTTTGGAATTAATTAAATCTGTTACCATCTGGTTAGAAATAATGACCCTATCTATTTTTGAATAAGTTTTGTATCTGTTATAAAAAAAGGTGTATGGTAATGATTTTGAATCTATCTGATTATTAATATCATTCAAATGATAAGAATTAGCAAAATCATTTAAATGTTTTGCATTAGATGTAATTATTCTTTTCCCTATAGTGGTAGTATCACTTTCATGTAGTATACAATTAAAGTCACCAGCTAAAATAATATCGCCTATAGAGAATGATATGATCTTATCAGGATGATGTTTCACTGTATTAATACCAATTCCAGGTATCCAATATACATTAATTAAAGTGTAAGTCTTCCCATTAATTTGTATTGTAACCATACAAAACATTCCTTTGTCATCCTGATAAGACTTAATGGTTTTAGGAATGGGCATACTTTTATTCCATAAAATAGCCACTCCTCTTTTTTCTGAGTGTGCTCTGAACTAACCAATACTGTATATTTGTTTGTGGCTAGTTTATCAATATCTTTTTCAAGAGATGGCTTTCTTGCAGGAAGACTAAGTTGGCCTTATGTAAATTAATGTATCTTATTAGGCTTGCCCTTTTACATGGATTATTCAATCCATTAATGTTTAAAGAAATTCCTTTTAAAGATGTCATTTGGCATTTTTAAAACTTAAGAATCTTATGATCAAAATAACAAATAACAAGATAAGTAATGTTACATCTCCTCCTTTAGGTGTACTTTTAAATATAGCTGTATTTATTGAATCTCTTATGGGATTTCGTATAGGATTCAATTTTGTTTGTAGTGACAATGAATGTACAAAATATATTGTGGATGGCAAAACTATATACAAATAACAATGAACAAGTGAAAATAATGTAAGGATTAAACCTTGCATCCAGCCTGGAGTTATAAACCCCAACTTAGAGTAGTATTTACCACTCAAGTTAACCCCTACCCTAAGCAGCAGTACCTCAGCTACCACCTTATCAATTTAATACTAGTTATATTTAACTGAGGTTAACAGTTTTCAATTCAATTATCTAGCAAGACAAGACTACACATTTGGTAAAACAGCATCATATAAACTAAAATAAACCTTTTTTTTTAAACTGTTCATACTACTATATACATCCATGTAATATAAAACACTTGTATTCAAAGAGCATTCAAATAATCTTGATGTTAGAAATCAAGAGGAGAGAAAAATAAGTTCTAACATTCATTTAAATCAAAAACTTTGGCTAATATGATTCAGACATTACATATATTAAGATGCATCTATTTTCTGTCATGTAAATGCAATTAACAGCTTCCAAAAAAAACTTGAATTGCTTGTATATGAGCATTTACTCAAACTCATTATTGTCAATAGAATAAAATATTGTATTCATAGAAATTGTTATAAATCATACTGCATAGTTATGCAGATTCTCAGAAACACTTATATACATACACACACACACACACACACACACACACACATATATATATATATATATACACACACACACACACACACACACACACACACACACACACACACACACACATATATATATATATATACACACACACACACACACACACACACACACACACACATACACACACACACACACACACACACACACACACACACACACATATATATATATATATATATATATATACACACACACACATACACATACATATATATATATATACATATGCATACACACACACACACACACACACACACACACACACACACACACACACACACACACACACACACACACACACACACACACACACACACACACACACACACACACACACACACATATATATATATATATATATATATATATATATATATATCTGATCTCACTGAGTTGTGTCCTTGCCGAGCACTATCTTATTTGCTGTCCCTACAATAAATCTGTCTGCTTTATACAAAATAATGCGCAGCAAACACATTTTAGTAACCAGATTTTACAACCATGCTATACTACTGCTTTAAAATATATCACATGACAATTTCTTCCAGAATAAAGTTATAAAATTATTTATGCTTGTAAATCAGATGAATTAAATGAGTTATAGTAATGTATATGTTTGGAACATAAGTTTTTAACACAGATTATTAAGCTGCTGTTAAGTAGATTTTCAAAAACACTTGAATAAATGTTTCATTTTCTATGCCTTCTAAAATAAGACATTTACTTACTACAAGAAACTGTATCATTTAAACTCATTATAACTGACATATTTTATGAATTATAACATAGATATGTAAGTAATTATATAAAATAACTCACATTTAGATGTTAAAGAGTTCATTTTCCTTCACGTAGTCGCATTTGCATCATTTCTATTTCCTGGTAGAGTGACATTCCTGAATCTGTGATGTGTCAGTGTGATATCTAGGTCAAAGGTGAGACTAGCTGCTTTCAGCTTCTCTGTGAGAATTTGAGAGTTGAAGCTTTTGAAGTAGCTCATGGACACTGTGCATGAGACAGCCCACATCCCAGATTGTCTCTCTTAACATTTTGGCGGAAACTTATTAAAACTAGTGACAAACATTCATTTAGCAGTGTAAATGCATCTAAACATGACAAAACCTTCACAATGTATTTTACAGGTTATTACAGCCTCTATGTAAGTGAAATTAAGCCCAGAATTATTAATAAGTAATAAAACTCAATATTTTTGTCCCAACTCAATTTTATGCAAATCTTATTATTTACTGTGTCTATATGATCAAAAGCATTTCTATATATTAATAAAGAAAAGAAAAGAGAGTAGAAAGTAAAAGGGCGAAGGCAGAAATAAAAAATGTAAGAGAAAGCTATAAGAAGTATATACAATGGAATATTACTTACTGTTTATATTAATAGAGTTAAAATAAAACATATTTACTATTATTTAGTTCTAATTATTATTAGTTAAAGCATGACAGATTATTTACAAACAAGCATAAGCAGTATAATCAAGAAAGTATAATTAGGAATAGCATTTGAAGAACATATAAACTTTTACAAGGAATAAATATGTTATTATTCTATTAATCATATTTTCATTACTCTTCTCTCCCTGCCCCCCCCACCCTTTACCCACTACATAATCTAAATAGAATGTCATTGTTTAAACAAAGAAAAGAAGAAAAGGAGAAGAAAAAAAAAGATAAAGAAAAAAAATGTATCAAATTACTGACCTTACTTCTCCTTTTCAGAAAGAGAAACAAGTTGAATCACAACTTGCCATTAAATCTCCAGATATTTTGACTAGTTATGAAACAAAACATTTCTTTGCACACAGAGAATAACTTTGATTAAATCTTTTTCAAAATATTTGTGGCTTCTTGGAAATGCAGGAACTATATTTAAAAGATTAATAATGAAATAAAATGATGAAAAAAAAAAAACATAGAACAAATCATTTGTTTTTTAGTCTCTTCTTCTTCTCTGAAGTCTTCCACGAAGTTTCAGTTGCCAGTCTCTTTAATGAAGGACTAGCCCATTCCATTTCCTCTATTTTATCCAAAATCTTACTTTTTTTGATAAACAGTAAAGCAGAGTCTAAGTCATTGAAAATTTTAGGACCATCAGGAAGGAAGATTTTAAGCTTGGCAGGAAACAGAAGGTATGTTTTAAACTGTGTTTTTTTAAGCTCCCTTATTAGTGGCAGAAAAACTTTTCTTTTAGCTCTTACCATGGAAGAATAGTCATTGTCAAAACGCACAGTTGTCTCATTAATCTTAACAGGAGCTTTAGCCCAAGCAGATTTAAGAACCATCTCTTTATCAAAAGATGATAGAAATCTAACTATAACTGATCTAGGATAGTTTTTGTTAGAGTTAGTATTAGGTATAGATCTATGTGCTCTTTCGATACCAAAAGAGAATGCTTCTGGTAAGTCTAAAGTTTTAGGGAGCCATGTTGTTAAAAAGAAGTAATATTGTTACCTTCAATATTTTCTGGCAGTCCAAAAATCCTAATGTTATTGTGCCTAGATCTATTTTCCAGGTCATCCAGCTTTGTTTGTAAATGTGTATTTTGTTTCAGCAGAAACTCAATGTTGATTTCCTCTTCTTGTATTCTATTTTCCATGTCATTCACAGCTTCTTCTATGCCTGTCATCTGGATCTTCTGTTGTTGCAGGTCTATATGTAACAAGTCTATTTGTTTTGTAGTTTTTTCTATGAAGGTGTCTATTTTAGTATCCATTTTATCCATCTTAGCAGTAAGTTGCTGGATTATAATTATCAGAGACTGAAGTTCTTTCTTGATGCTGGAGTCTTGAGAATTTGTCTTAATGGAACTCATTTCAGACTGATAAACTGACAGGAAAATTTCCAAAGTGATTTCTGATAGGAATATTGTTAAGATTTCCTTTCTTTTTAGATATAGTTCAAGAACTATATAAAACATGCCACCAGCCACGAACAAACTCATTCCATAAAATGTAGAGACCAGATAATCCACGACTAAACCAACAGTTTGGTTAACGCTTTTATTCACCACACATAAAAAAACATGCATTTTCGTCCTAACCAAAGGACTTCATCAGACAAATACAATAAAATCCATTCAGCTTAAATACTTCCCATAACTACTAATTTGATTTGGAAACCAATGATTTCCTAATTGTAAAATTCAAATGAACAAATCACATTGTCTTATTCTTGCATATTAATATCTTCCTTTTAAAGTGTCTTGTGCTTTACTCAGTATTGACCTCATACAATTCAGGTTTTCCTCTAAATATATAATTACAATAAAATAAATAAATAAATAAATAATTTAAAAACCTCCGTACTAAAAAATTATTTGTTAAAAAGTTAAATATTTGGGATTGATGTTATGTTTCCAAAAACAGTGAAACCAATACATTCGAATGTTTATTTTATCAAGTTCTCCTGTGTGTATGCTTACCCCCTCTAGTGTCCATATTTAATAATTACATGGCATTTTAATCAAATGTTATTAGCTCTTAATTTTAAAAGTGAAGAAATGGATATAAAGTCATTCATGCCAGGCCTCGTACTGGCGTCGAGGTTAATCTGCCACCAAAGTTCTTTACTTTCTAGAATTTCTTCCCATAAACCACCTCTTATGTCAGGTTTGATTTGATCTAAGACAAAGAATACATATTTAAATTCAGAACAATTGATGGAATGTTTATAAAGTGCATTTGTACATTTCCCTTTTTTAATATCATATGTATGTTCATATATCCTTCTTTTTAAATGTCTCTCTATCTTCCCCACATAAAAAGATTGACATTTCTGACATAGAACAAGATATATAACTCCTTTACTGTCACAGTTATAATAATTGTTACTATTTAACCATCTCTTTCTGCTCTCAATGTATACTTCCCCTTTATTAATAATATATGGGCACTGCGGACACCTACCACACTTAAATGTTCCTATTTTGTTACCATCTCCATGTTGTTTGATATTTATTTTCCTTTCTAATATGTTCTTTATATTCCTTGAATTTTTGTAAACTATTTTTGGTTGCATATTTACAACTTCATCAATATCAGTCAGGATGGAGAATTTATTCCATTCCGTACCTAAAAATTCTTTCATCTTTTTATTAGAAGCGTTGTATTCCACCACCAAGCTTTTTGTGTATCCTTCACACTTCCTGTTGTTGTGTTTGTTGTAATTATTGTTCCCCCTACCCCAAGACTAAAATTTTCATTTCCTTTCTCAAAGATAGGTTTAAATCTATCATTCCTACCTCTTTTAACTTCTTCCCATATATTCCAAACAAATTCCTTGGGATATCCACGTTCTAAAAACATTTTCTCCAACTTTTTACATTCCTGTTCAAAATTGACATCTAAACTAGTCATTCTTGACCCCCTTACATATTGCCCTTTTACAATATTTCTTTTATTATGCAGGGGGTGAGAACTGTCATAGTGTAAAAATGAGTACACATAAGTTTCTTTTCTAAAAACCTTGGTTTCAAACTTCCCATTCTTCTTGTATAATTCAACATCCAAATATTGGAGTGTTTCATTATTGATAGAATATGTAAATTTTAAGAAACTTGTTGTCCCGCTCATATATTCCATAAATTCCAGGAATCTTGCATGCCCCCCTACCCAAAGAAATGTCAATCTTTTTATGTGGGGAAGACAGAGAGACATTTAAAAAGAAGGATATATGAACATACATATGATATTAAAAAAGGGAAATGTACAAATGCACTTTATAAACATTCCATCAATTGTTCTGAATTTAAATATGTATTCTTTGTCTTAGATCAAATCAAACCTGACATAAGAGGTGGTTTATGGGAAGAAATTCTAGAAAGTAAAGAACTTTGGTGGCAGATTAACCTCGACGCCAGTACGAGGCCTGGCATGAATGAGTTTATATCCATTTCTTCACTTTTAAAATTAAGAGCTAATAACATTTGATTAAAATTCCATGTAATTATTAAATATGGACACTAGAGGGGGCAAGCATACACACAGGAGAACTTGATAAAATAAACATTCGAATGTATTGGTTTCACTGTTTTTGGAAACATAACATCATTTCCAAATATTTAACTTTTTAACAAATAATTTTTTAGTACGGAGGTTTTTAAATTATTTATTTATTTATTTATTTATTTTATTGTAATTATATATTTAGAGGAAAACCTGAATTGTATGAGGTCAATACTGAGTAAAGCACAAGACACTTTAAAAGGAAGATATTAATATGCAAGAATAAGACAATGTGATTTGTTCATTTGAATTTTACAATTAGGAAATCATTGGTTTCCAAATCAAATTAGTAGTTATGGGAAGTATTTAAGCTGAATGGATTTTATTGTATTTGTCTGATGAAGTCCTTTGGTTAGGACGAAAACGCATGTTTTTTATGTGTGGTGAATAAAAGCGTTAACCAAACTGTTGGTTTCGTCGTGGATTATCTGGTCTCTACATTTTATGGAAGGAGTTTGTTCGTGGCTGGTGGCATTTTTTCTTTTTTATTAGTTTTGGCAACTGCCTGCTTTTTTGAATTCACTTGTTGGTTTAGAGATTGCCATCGGACTTTCTCCTTAGCGGCACAGCTTGTGTGTGAGCATGAGTGCTGACAACCAGGAAGAAGCTGGGCAGACCAGGAGATTAATTGGGCAGCTCACGGAGCTTTTGGACTTGCTCACGCCCCTTTGCGTGAATCTTCTGACTGAGACTGTACAACTGCGGCAAGTGAAGGGATTGAAGAAACCGAGAGACCTAAAGGAAAAAGAAAAAGGGAGCTTATTGGCGAACCTGGATGAGCCGGCGACCCTGATGACATCGCTAGGACTGACTTTAATCCCTTACAAACACCGAGGATTTTCGATGAAGGAATCAATAATTCGGAAATGGGTGGAGACACTATGCTTGAGCTTGGGGCCAAACCCAAAAGAAACCCACCTGGGGCTTTACAAAAAGGTACTGTTTTTAGTAACAAAGAAGCCAATATTACAACTGAAGAATGGCTTAAAAAAGACTTTCTTATTAATAACGCTGACAACAACAAAAGACTTGATTACGGCCAAGGTGATGGCAGTACGTATTTAACTAAAATAGACAAGCTGCATAACTGTATGATGAAATTTAGGAATTTAAGTATTGAAAATGTATATTTAAATGAGTGTCTGAGAAGGGAAATTGTCCCTAAGGAGTTGAGGGTTTATAAATACCCTAATAATGTTGTCATAGGCTCACAATTTCACAAGAGTTTACTGAATGTGTTTAATAACTGTGGTTTGGAAATGATAAAAGTTATTATTGAGGAAAATGAGCGCAAACAATGTGAGTTGGGGAAAGAAGTAGATGAACTGGACAAGAATATAAAATCTGATTTAATCTTCAGTATTAGAGAGGAAAGGGACAAATATTTCAACATTAGGAGAGATATTGATGTGAAATGTGAGAACATTATTCAACGTAAAATAGGAAAATTAAATAGGGATATTTACGAGTATGAAAACAGTATTAGTTACCCTAAACCCTCCAATCAAGGTTACAATTCAGGTGTTACAAAGAAGCAAAGGAATAACAATTTTTTTAAAAAATAAAGAATGGTATGGTAATAGGAGAGACGTTGAATGGGAAAAAGAATCATTTAATCAAGAATTTCCACCATTAGAACAGGGAGGAATAATGAGTTAGAGACTCAATTAAATGGGGAAAATTTTCAGAATTGGGGGGGGGAGAAGAGGAAGAGGAAGATACTAAAGGATAATACCCTCCAGCCTGGTAATACCAACACTATTAGTGACTGTTCAAACAATGTTTCAATAGAGGGAGACCATATCAAGTATACCTATAATGATTTTAGTATTTATAATTTCAGTGAAACTAATTTAACTATTCCGCACTTTTCCCTTCTAAGTAAGGGGTTGAAATTTATACCTACTACTACAGGAGACTATACGCAAACTATCCTTGACATTAAGTTGTTTATAAGGAAAATTAATTTAGAAATTCTTGCCTCAAGAGCGGGACTGAATAGAGCAACAGGGAAAGAACTTGTGTTAACTAGAAAATCCATTTACAACCCCCCTTTACTACCACAGCTAAAAAACTTTGAGAAGGTTTTGGTAGATGGGGTTAGAAAGAAAAGTAACAAAGTTTGGGTTAATCACAACTTAAGTAAGGAAGAAAAAGTTGTGTTAAATGATTTAAGCAGAAATCCACTTCTTAGAGTTATGAAACCTGATAAGGGAGGGGGTATAGTTATAATGGATAAAATGATGTACGATGGCAAGATGAATGTCATTTTGGGGAATGAGGAAACATATACAGTGGTATCCCTAAATGAGATTAACATCGCTTACAAGCGAATAGATAATTTATTACAGGATTTATTGGTTGAGGGAGTCATGGACAATAAAATATTGAAGTATTTGGAAGTTAGTAAACCAAGAATGGCTACAATATTCGGGATACCAAAAATTCATAAAAATATGTGTAACCCCCCCCCCCCTGAGACCCATAGTGTCTGCAGAAGGTGCTAAAACCGTACCTTTAGCTAAATTTGTGGACACTAAGACAAAACATATTTGGGTGAACAATCAGGTTATTCTCAAAGATTCCTGGGACTTTTTGAGTAAATTAAAACCTGAGATGTATAAGGAAGAAATGATGTTTGTCACTATTGACATTATTGATCTTTTTAGTTGCATCCCTCATGTGAAAGGGATGGAGATGTTCGAAGAGAGTGTTTTGAATGACACGATTCTTTGTCACAATGACAAAATAGCTAGTGTTGCATTTATGGACGCAGTCTTGAAATACAACTTCCTAACTTTTGAAGGCGAATTTTATCAGCAAAAAGCTGGGGTTTCCATGGGAGCTGCATGCGCCCCCACCTATGCCAACATTGTGTTGTCCAAATGGGAGGAAAGTTTTATACTTAATTCAGAATATAAAAAATATTGGCTGATTTATCATAGGTTTTTGGATGACACTGTCATTTTTTGGGTAGGGGGGCATGCAAGATTCCTGGAATTTATGGAATATATGAGCGGGACAACAAGTTTCTTAAAATTTACATATTCTATCAATAATGAAACACTCCAATATTTGGATGTTGAAGTATACAAGAAGAATGGGAAGTTTGAAACCAAGGTTTTTAGAAAAGAAACTTATGTGAACTCATTTTTACACTATGACAGTTCTCACCCCCTGCATAATAAAAGAAATATTGTAAAAGGGCAATATGTAAGGGGGTCAAGAATGACTAGTTTAGATGTCGATTTTGAACAGGAATGTAAAAAGTTGGAGAAAATGTTTTTAGAACGTGGATATCCCAAGGAATTCGTTTGGAATATATGGGAAGAAGTTAAAAGAGGTAGGAATGATAGATTTAAACCTATCTTTGAGAAAGAAAATGAAAATTTTAGTCTTGGGGGTAGGGGGAACAATAATTACAACAAACACAACAACAGGAAGTGTGAAGGATACACAAAAAGCTTGGTGGTGGAATACAACGCTTCTAATAAAAAGATGAAAGAATTTTTAGGTACGGAATAGAATAAATTCTCCATCCTGACTGATATTGATGAAGTTGTAAATATGCAACCAAAAATAGCTTACAAAAATTCAAGGAATATAAAGAACATATTAGAAAGGAAAATAAATATCAAACAACATGGAGATGGTAACAAAATAGGAACATTTAAGTGTGGTAGGTGTCCGCAGTGCCCATATATTATTAATAAAGGGGAAGTATACATTGAGAGCAGAAAGAGATGGTTAAATAGTAACAATTATTATAACTGTGACAGTAAAGGAGTTATATATCTTGTTCTATGTCAGAAATGTCAATCTTTTCATGTGGGGAAGACAGAGAGACATTTAAAAAGAAGGATATATGAACATACATATGATATTAAAAAAGGGAAATGTACAAATGCACTTTATAAACATTCCATCAATTGTTCTGAATTTAAATATGTATTCTTTGTCTTAGATCAAATCAAACCTGACATAAGAGGTGGTTTATGGGAAGAAATTCTAGAAAGTAAAGAACTTTGGTGGCAGATTAACCTCGACGCCAGTACGAGGCCTGGCATGAATGACTTTATATCCATTTCTTCACTTTTAAAATTAAGAGCTAATAACATTTGATTAAAATTCCATGTAATTATTAAATATGGACACTAGTGGGGGAAAGCATACACACAGGAGAACTTGATAAAATAAACATTCGAATGTATTGGTTTCACTGTTTTTGGAAAAATAACATCAATTCCAAATATTTAACTTTTTAACAAATAATTTTTTAGTACGGAGGTTTTTAAATTAATTAATTATTTATTTATTTATTTTATTGTAATTATATATTTAGAGGAAAACCTGAATTGTATGAGGTCAATACTGAGTAAAGCACAAGACACTTTAAAAGGAAGATATTAATATGCAAGAATAAGACAATGTGATTTGTTCATTTGAATTTTACAATTAGGAAATCATTGGTTTCCAAATCAAATTAGTAGTTATGGGAAGTATTTAGGCTGAATGGATTTTATTGTATTTGTCTGATGAAGTCCTTTGGTTAGGACGAAAACGCATGTTTTTTATGTGTGGTGAATAAAAGTGTTAACCAAACTGTTGGTTTTGTCGTGGATTATCTGGTCTCTACATTTTATGGAAGGAGTTTGTTCGTGGCTGGTGGCATTTTTTCTTTTTTATTAGTTTTAGCAACTGCCTGCTTTTTTGAATTCAACTATATAAAACAAACATATTTAGAAAGAAAATTACTTCAAAAATTAATTTTTTAAGTAATTAATTCCTGTCAGTGTAATGAAATTGGTGGAGCTGAAGAAATCTGCTGCTATCCTGTGTTCATCCTTGGCCACGCCCCCCTGTTTATCTGTTCTTGACCTCAGCAGCTCATATAACTCAGTTTTTTTCTGTAATCTCTCAGAATTTATATGGTTATTGCATTTTCTTCAGGTACTCCCCTACCTCTGTCTTGTAACTTAGTTTGCTCTAGTTAAATAGTCTGGCAACAGTTTGATATAAATATGTGTGTGTGTGTGTGTGTGTGTGTGTGTGTGTGTGTGTGTGTGTGTGTGTGTGTGTGTGTGTGTGTGTGTGTGTGCGTACATAGCATAAAAAATAGTAAAAATTGAAGTGGTGATACTAACCCATTGAAAATCATCAGCAGAACCACATAAAAAGCATCACATTGAGCACTTTCATCATGTACTGGACATCATCAAATGTGTTACAAAAACAGTTAAAACACCAAATAAATACTTGTGCAGGCAGTCTTAGGAAACATCCCATTGGATGACCAATCAAGTACATAGCTCAGTTAACTACAAACAATTAAAGTTAAAAAACTGTATGATGGAGATTCTTAGAGTGACCTGTGCAATAAAGCAGTAAGAAAAATAATAGATAAAATAAGAAAGCATAAAACTAGGAACTTTAAAAACCATTTAAAAATGCATTAAACATAGCTAAATAAGTATCTTAAAACACACAAAGAGAAATAATTAAAAGTGAAAAAGTGAAAAAGTGAAACCCAGGTCTGTTGTAGCTGTAGGTTGTGTTGATTTTGGCAACTTGCTGGTGAATGTTTTTTTATTTTTACTTTTTTTTGTTAATTGGGAATATTTGTTTTTTCTCTATGTGTCCACTTAGTTTATTTCATTTTATGATGTGTATGTGTGTCTATCCTGCTCGGTGCAAGGACAGTTTTAGCCTTGCACCGAGTGTCCTCATTACAGATGGTGCAGCAATGCCATATGAATATGTATGAGGGCGCGTCACCGCACCCTCGACATGCACAGGAAACATGTACGAGTGTAGGCGGAGTATACAAGTGCTCTACGGAGGCGTAAACATGTCCCAACAGTTGCACAACCTACAATGCTTACTATTAGAGCCTGCCTCTAATAGTAAGTCAGTAATTCAGTGTCCGTGGATACCGAAATGTATGCTAAGCATAGAAAAGTGTCCACAAACAGTGAAATAAAATCAAAGTAGTAAACACACAAGTACGTAGTGGAATGTTGAGCCCCATCCCGAGAACTTTCACAATTAGATTCCCCGTGTCCCTATTATACATTTGTATTGTTGCAATACTGAAAGTGTAAGCAAAGTGCAGCGTGTTTGCATGTCGCTGCCCTACGCCAACTGTAGTTTACACATCAAAATCATTCAAACAGAGAAAAACATGCGGAATCAACAGAAATGTCAATAGTGTAGTGTTTAGAGCATCGGCCTAACGAACAGGCATTCATGGTTCGAGTCCAACAATAGCACATATCATGAGGAAAGAATGTTGTTTTGCTGTAAAACCAACATAAGAGTATCGCATGAGATGCTTAACTAAATCTCATTCAATCAAAGTGGTACTGTCATAATGAATAAGGCACTAGTAAGCAGGTGTAAGCACAAATAAACAGAAGTAAACATATATAAGTACTAGTAAGCAAGTCTGAGTGCGCTTGCGCAGGTGTAAGCAGTGCCCAGCATAGGAAATGTATATAAGTATGTACAGATATATAATATATATATATATATATATATATATATATATATATATATATATATATATATATATATATATGAAGAAAGAACGACATAACAATAAAGCATACAAAAGGAATAAGAAGGTAATCAACAGCAACCCCAGTATTATATAGCGCTGTCAGCATATGTCATATAAAGATGGGCAGGAGTGAGCAAAGTACTGCTACTCACACCACAGGCAGGATATTACCAGTGGGAGTAACATCATTGATCTGCTAAGTCTACTTTACAATCAGAGGGTAGTTCCTGGTGGGACTACCCAAAAATGTATAGAATGTTTGGCCAACTGACCATTACACAAGCAAGGGCAGGTATGTTCAAGGACTAAATGGTGGGAGAGTCTGAGAATACATGGGATGGGACACCATACGTGTAGGGCCCCTAATGCTCAGGAGAGGGCAATGTGTGGAGGTGTGTCATGGCTGTGATAGCAACTGGACAATAGATGGTATGTGTGTATGTTGAACTCGGATGGGGTAGAGGAACTATGGGTATGAAATTATGGATCCAGGTGTGTCAGAGTTGGATGGGCTGGTTCTAATTGGACCACCTTGTGGAGGTCAGTGAGTTCGTTACAAGTATATATGCATACACACATGCATACGTCTGTATGTAGAAGTAC
This sequence comes from Protopterus annectens, assembly GCF_019279795.1. Classification (NCBI taxonomy): domain Eukaryota; kingdom Metazoa; phylum Chordata; order Ceratodontiformes; family Protopteridae; genus Protopterus; species Protopterus annectens. The sequence continues at coordinate 931,224,055 of NC_056735.1, read as the reverse complement.
ATTCTCTGTAACACATTCATTCCGTTTGCAGACATAAATAACATGAATGTGCCCTTACAAACCTCAACAGTAGATAGAATAATAGGTTGTGCATAAGAGGGAAGGGACGAAACTGCTAAAATGCAGAAGTGTGTGCAATGTCTGAAGTCAGTGCTGTGCTGAAAAAATCAAATGTGAGGACTTTCTCACACATGGAATCATTACACTGATCTTCCTGCTACGTCAATGCCAATTATTAAACCGGTCTACTTGTAAAAGAATTATGTTGAACTCATACATAATTAGGCTCTTATGTGTAATTTATCACATAGCCATACTTATTAATTTATTGCAGTGTCATGTTAACGGGAGTAAGGATGTAATCAAGTATAGAGTCTAATCTTGAAATAAAGACATGCGTGTCCCATATGGGCAACCCAATAATTGCGAATAGTGTCCTTTTGGTCGCTCATGTCACCAATGTTTGTGGACTAAAATTTTGGGATTTCTGAGGATACATGCAGTTAGTCAACTGATGGGATGGGTCTACAGGAGTAGGGAGTGGCCAATGTGTAGTGGTGTGGATACACCGCAAATCCAACTGGAGAATGGATGACTGCAGTGTTATTGAGGTGTTGGGGTGGGTGTTTGGGGACCCAGGAGTCATGAGTATATGGGCATATATGCAAATGAAGCAGCACAGCAATAGTGTATTGGTTAGAGCATCCGCCTAACAAACAGGCATTCCTGTTCCGAATCCCACTGCAGCACATACCATTTTCCATTGGTAATCTGTACATGAACATATTTCGACATTTGTCTGCTGTATAACCTGCAAAATAACAATTAAAAGTGAACTGGAGTGAAGTGTCAGTGTCGTAATGAATAAGGCATATATATGTATATATATTTATATATATATATATATATATATATATATATATATATATATATATATATATAGTTGCAGACATATACATAAATATATATATACATACATATATATATATATATATATATATATATATATATATATATATATATTTTTTTATATATATATATATATGTATATATATATATATATATATATATATATATATACATATATATATATATATATATATATATATATATATATATATATGTGTGTGTGTGTGTGTGTGTGTGTTTGTTTGCGTAGATATACACAGATATACAGCTATGATAGAAAACAGCACACAAGAATGACATATGTTCACAGGCTATGCCAATGGAAGTGAGGGGCCCAAGCAAGAAACATGAAACACATAGCATGACCTTCCACCCCCCCAGCCGGACACAGGAAACATACACACAAACTCGCAAACAATGTAAATAGTCCACTGCTCCCCAGACCACAGGCAGGATACAACTGAGGGGGAGTACACAGTGCACCTGTGAAATCTAATCTTGGAACACAGACAGGAGCGTCCCTTGCGGGACACCCCAAAAATTGACATAAGACCAAAAGAAGGTGATACGCTGACCATTCTGGCTGGGGTGTGTACATACCCGGAATACAAGGGTGGGAAAGCCTGATGACCCATGGGTCGAAACAATGTATGACATGGGTCCCATGAAGTGGAGAATGGGCAGCCTGTACTGGTGTGTTCAGACCACACCAGGACCCAGAGTAAGGATGGGTGCTGTAGAGGAGGTGCGGGTGGGGGAACTATGGGTAGCTAGTTATGGGTCTAGGTGTGCAGGTGTTGGCTGATGTGGGCCTATATGGACAGCCTCAGGGATGTAAGCAAAAGTGTTCATTGGGCAGAGGCGTCACCCAATGAGCAGCCACACCCACTACAGGTCCCACTGCAGCAAAGTGTAATCTACATGGCAAGGAATGGAATAATCAGACGTAGATGTATATAAGTAGAGGTATGTGTGTGTGTGTATATCTACCCATAGTGATATACCTCTCCCTCTCCATAGTACAAATGTATACATACAGAGACAGAATACATATACATACCCACATATAGATATATATATATATGCAGACACCCATAGACCCATATGCTGTTAGATATATATAGACAGCAATATATAAATATATACATGTATGCATACATATACAGATATATCTGCATATAGTAATGTGTATATATATATATATATATATATATATATATATATATATATATATATATATATATATATATATGTGTGTGTGTGTGACTGTAAATATACACATGTATATAGCTAGGATAAGATACAGCAGTTATGAATTACGTATGCTCACAGGCCATGCATATGGGGGTGAGGTGTCCAATCAACAAACGTGTAACACGTAGCATCAAACCCCCCCCCCCCAACTAGGGTGGTGAGACATACAGACAGACAATAAAAGTAAACACATCACTGCTTCCCAGACCACCAGCAGGATACTACCAGTGGGAGATACCTGCCAGGTCTAATCTTGAAACAAAGACATCAATGTCCCTTGTGGGACACCCCAAAAATTACTGATCATCGGAGCCAGTCCCTGTAATTATTCATCAAACCAGACTGTAGATGTACATGGACCAGTAAGTTGTGCAAGCCTGATAACCCATGTGTCGACACAATGTATGACATGTGTCCTGAAACGCAGAGAGTGGGCAGTGTGTAGTGGTGTGTTTATACACCACCTGCACCTGCAGTAAGGATGAGTGCTGTAGAGAAGGGCAGGTGGGGGAGCTATGGGTATGCAATTATGGGCCTAGGCATGCAGGTGTTCACTGGTACAGTTGTATTAGGACTGCCCCGGGGATGTAAGTAATATAACGAATTGGGCATAGCTTATGCCCATACCTCTCAACCCCTAAGAGCAAATCCACTGGACAGGACATAAACCATTGGGGGAACAAATAAGGACCATACCTCTCCACTGTCCCTGATTTCCAGGGACTTCCCTGATTTTGACTCAGATTCTAACTCTGTCCCACTTAATCCCTTGTAAAAGTAGTGACTTTTGGAGGAAAGATGGTGAATTAAATGTAATGAATAATGACAACAATTAAGAGTTATAAACATCATTTACCTCAGAAAATGTGTATTAATTCATATGCTCTTGAGTCTGTCAATGTGTCAAGTTAATAGCACTAATATTTTAAATGTGTCCCTGATTGTCCCTGATGTTGTCATGACTTGTTCCTGATGCACTTGATATTTGTCCCCAATTGTTTGAGAGGTTTGATAGGGACAGAAAGCATATATTCCACTTACAACATTAGAAATATGATAGTATAATAGGTATGCAGTACCATGACTTGGCTGAAGGATGTGGGTTCCAAAACCCAATTACGTTTTTGTATTGAATGGTGTCAGTTCCCATGTATTAGCCAGACAGGTGCAGATTGTAAGAGGAACATACCAATAGTATGAATCAAACTCTGGACAGGCCACAGATTTCGTACAGTTGAACAGCATGCTTACGCCTCATGGGCAGCCATTCCCAATACTGTAGGCATGCAATCCAATGTAATAGGCATCACAAGGTAATATTGTAGTCCTCACTCCCACCTGGGGTGTGAGTGTCAGATGCAAACACCAAATGCAGTGCATTTGCAAGTGCGGAAGCAAGCGAGTGTAAGACTGTTTGGACACCAGTATGCGAGTATCACACTGGTGAAGCAGTGTAGAGGCTAACTGAGTGTAAGAAACTGTAACCAGAGGTTAGCATTGCTTAGCTCCACGCAAATCCACACACACCCACTCAAAACTGCTTTAAAGTGCCTTAATCACTCCGTATCCAATGGCCTTGTTCTGCCCAGCAACAAAATAAATGGCCTGTGCAAGACTTGAAACCAGGACCCTGCACACAACAACCAATGTGATTTACCACTAAGCCACGGCAGATATACAGACATCGGATGTTATCACAAACATATCATCCAACACAGTCATTCAACAGTATAGGAAATGTATCCCATTATGTAGATGTATGTGTGTGTGTGTGTGTGTGTGTGTGTGTGTGTGTGTGTGTGTGTGTGTGTGTGTGTGTGTGTGTTTATGTCCAGATATAGATACATACATACATATATATAGATATATCAAGAACATCCCATGTGACAACAAAGCATTAAAAAGGAATGAAAAGGGAAACACCAGCAATGCCTATATTATGTAGTAATGTTGTCCTATGTAATATAAAGACTCCCTCAGACAGACATGTGTCATTAATACACACAAACATTTGTACACTGGCCAAGTACTTCACTCTGTGCATTTTATTTACATTAACACAACAGTTCCTGTCCAATCATTATGTGAGAACAGTACTCTTGCAAAGTGCTGCGTGTGACATCATCATCAAGAAAAAGGTAAATGGGTAACCACAGAGGGACCGGTATTGTCGTGTGTACAATGGGGTTGTCTGCATCACGTGTACCTAGAACCTTTAGGAGTCATGTGCATACCAGGATTGTATGCCTGAGAGATAGGGGGTGAGTACAACTGGAGTATGTTGTGATGTAAATTAAAAAGGTTACATGTATCCAGTGGACACGTGTGTGAAATGGACAGCTATGTATGGGTCAAATGTTGTTCTAGGAACAGATTTGCCTTTTGTTTCTGTAGGGTGAGAGTGGGATATGGGGGAAGGAGAGTAGGTATGCTCATGGAGGATAGGTTGGGTAGGATGACAGACAAGACAGCATACAGGGTCGGTATATGACACATGTGGGGGGGATACACCTTGGACAGGGAGGGGTGTTTGGCAGCACAAGCCCATGAGCCCCCAGATGGAAACAGTGGGATGGAGATCCCCACCCATGGGCAGCCACCACTGCACCAAAACAGCCGCAAACCTGGCTGTGCTGGAGGCTGTCTAGGTGGGGCAGGCTCACCCTCTAAATGTGACACTCTGCCCTTGAGCTAGTGTATCTGGCCTTGAAACCTCTTATTGAGCCCCCTACGCACCATGTCCAGGACTGTACGAAAGCGGTCAAGTTCCTGTCTGGACCTGCTCCCAGGGGGGACAAGCCCCATCCTCGGTGGTGGTTCCACTAGAAGGTGGTGTAGAGCCAACAGAGGTGGAGGTCCAAGGTTGGGCCCCAGATGTGCTGGTGCCCGGTGCCATGGCCAGCTGAAGTGGGACAGGAGGTTCCGCTGGGACCTCCAATCCTATACAGCCTATGGTGTTGCCGTTTTAACACAGATATGGCTTAGTAATAGTCAACAGCATTCAGGATTACTTATAACAGCATGCATTGATATGACCATCAACCCAACACAACAGATGGCATACATTTACAGAGGGAGTACAACACATGCATATATACTGCATGACATTTGTACAAAGTGTAGAAGACTTGTGATTGCAGCTATGAACAGTGGCCCATTATTGGCATGTCACTGTGAGAACCTCAGACAGTGACTGTCCTACCACTGTTTTATGTGACATATGTCCAATCAGGGATGCAATGGCAGTAACTCTCATCACTATCACCATGTACTGACTGCAATCCTCACATTATGCTTCTGCAGTTCACAGATGTGTGTTCAGTGAGTAACACAAGAAGCAAATGATTCCAAACACTGACCAGTTCACAGATGGCCCTACAGATAGGGGTTCCCTCACAAACAGAGCACTGTCCTGTCAGTTTTAAAACATGCAGAATAGACATTACCACACACAACTTGTTAACTGGCAATAGTCTCAATGAAGCATAGCTACACTTACATGCTGTAGTCATGTCTGGCACATCACCCTCCTATCTTTAGGCTATTTTCCACTGTGTATGTTGTTTGAGGAATATCCAGATATCATCTGTGATGCTGTTTACCAAACCCCAGATCCAAGTTCCACTCACAGCGACTGTCATGGGAAAACACCAACATGATGTTCCTAGATATTGTACTGTGTTTACATGCGATTGACCATGGGAAAATCACCACAGCTGTTCCACATGCAATCAGCTTGGGGAGGACTGCAATAGGTGCAGAGGCCATCACCTGATCATGACCATCACTTACAAAACACAAGCTGCTGCTGAGCAGGTGTACAACTCCACATCCCCCAGAGAGTGTGTGGGAGGGACAGACAGAGGCAAAGTACATCAGAGAAGGGCTTGGAGACAAAAACCTAAACATCATCTGTCACACACCTACCAGTACAGGGGTTCAAACCCCTGACTGACTAGCCATTACTATTACAAGTGCATGTAGTTACTCCATGTGCCACATAGCTGACATGTTGGTGTGCTGTAAGAACATATATGTGTGCTGGTGATCGACATCTGCAACAGAGATATAATAGACATACATTAGGTGTAGCACACATGACTGTCCACATGAACAGATGTCATTGTTAACACAACCACACTCTCCAAGGGACTCAGTCACGTTGCCACACTTTGCCAGGCTCACAAATACACTTCCTAACTACTTAGTTTGCCACACTGCAATAATACCCAGGTACTACATGCACCACAGGGGATATCCTGAGGTTCTATGGGCTAGGGCATGTGAACTTGTCTGACATGAGTCGGTATGTCAGTGGGAGTTATGCTGGGTGTGACTGTGGTTGGGAGCATCATACCCCACATGCAGACACAAGGTGCCAGTACTGCCATGCATGTGTGCATTGCTTCATGGGTGTGTAGTGGTTGGCTGTGCAAGATGGCTGTACAAGGCTGGGTGAGGGGAAATCCTTGGCATCACACCACCCAACAATTGCATGCAGTCTGGTTCAGGGGTGTAGTGTCTGCGATGTTCCACACAGATGGGTATTGTATGAACTGTCCTGTCATCCTGGTTACCATTGTGTATGGCCATTGCTTTGCAATGCATGCCATGTCTGTGTTTGATAGTCCTTGACATGGAAATTGCATGGGATGTGCACATCTCACAATAATGTACAGTGACATGTACAAGTGTACCTGGTTTTGCTGAGACATGTTGTGTACACAGACTGTTATCATCAGATATGCCAATACTGGCCTGGTGTGGCAGGACCTGCTTATAGACAGCAGGTTGACCCTGCACCTGCATTGATAGCATGATACAGGTATTCCCTGATGTCAGTGGCATCTGTCCATACAGGGCTTGTGTGTAAGGCATTGTATGGCCTTTGTGGATCACATTTGATGGCACCACATATGTTGCAGGCATCCAGTAAGGAACATAGTGAAGGCACATTGTCCTCAATTATGTGCCTATTGTACTGCTGGACAGGGATGCCCTCTGCAGCCCACTGCAATCACACCATGCCTACTATCTGTCATCAGTGTGCAGGGTACTAGCAACATAGCGGGATATTCTAGGCAAGTGTGTTTGTGTATGACACATGGGTTCAGAATGTATTTTGGGTAATAGTAGGGTTGCATACTTTGTTCACCAGGCCTTTTGCCAGATGTAGGGGTATGGCTTGCCAACACATTCCCTTGGCTAATTGACATCTGTACTCATTGTGAGGTGGACATTGTGACATATAATATGGACACCATATAGGAAAACTACAAAAAATACTCCCCAACATGTCCAGTGGTTAGACACTCACAGCCACCTCCACATAAGCTCTGACTGTCAAACACACACACACCTGCCATGTCTTGGAATAGAACCCCTACCTAAATAGTTTATCACACTATAGCATTACACAGTTATAGCAGGTGCTACAGAGATTACTGGGTTACAGCACTCCCAGAGGTGTATTTCTAGGTGGGTGACATCAGCAGGATTGTCAAAGGTGAATATGCGAATTGTAAAGAGTGTGCATACTCTGAAAAGCATTGTTTCTTTCTCAGGCAGACACACAGTTGGCCTGTCTGGGATTAGAACACCTACCAAACTAGTTGATCACACTACAGCATTACGCAGTTACAGCATGCGCTGCAGAGAATACTGGATTACAGCAGTCCCAGAGGTGTATTCATAGGTGGGTGACATCAGCAGAATTGCCAAAGAAGGGCATTTCAAGTGTACTGTGAGTTGTACATGTCTGCTACCTACGTGTACCCACTTGCTTACTGTTAGGAAAAATTATTTACACCCACTTACAACTGTCTTATTTAGTCCTAATTGACAGTATCAACAAGGCTTGCAGGTCCTGAACCCTGGACCATGCATACTGAGGTCACTGGACTTACCACTAAGCCATCTGGGTTGTATACATGTTTCCTGGATTTTATAATGCACATCTTACTACAGGTATTCCACAGTACTGAAAACAAATGGGATAGTCACTTTGTGTACATATGTACAGTACCCTTGAATGTACTGTACTCTATGAAACAACAAAGACAAGTCTACATCTGTACAACTGCCATAACTACATATATATATATATATATATATATATATATATATATATATATATATATATATAGATAGATAGATATGCACCTATGGGATGTGTACACACACACACACACACACACACACACACACACACACACACACACACACACACAAACACACACACACACACACACACTTTGTGACACAGAAGGGTTCCAAAGGAACTGATATGTACACAAAACAGAGCCATCTCTTGTTTTATAACATTTAAATCTTAATCAGTTCACCAGAGAAGGGATGGTTGTTGTGTATGTGGAGATTGGGGTGGGGAATGATGGCTAATGTAATCTACCCTGGGGATTGTAGAGTTTGGATGGGGGTATGATGGATATGGACTTACACCCCGGTGACAACTTCTGTCTCACTGCTCAACAGTGGCACAGAAAAATAACATACCCAACTGTAGTCGTTCTTGACTGTGTATTCTTTACCATTCCTAACTATGTAATACTTTGTAGACACCAGTCACCATAGATGGCTACCATGGTGTGCACCATGTTAAAAGACATTACACATGTGTATGCCTGGCTGCAGGCTAGTCAAACACATAAACACACACATACTTGCCAGTACTGTGCATACACGTCTTGCCTATGTAAAGGTAATAAGTTCAGTGGTATTAATTTTGGGTATGTGCCACAGAACACATACAATTACACTTACTCTGATTCCATTTCTGAGCTGGGTGACATTGCAGGACTGATTACTTGGAAGGTGGAGGGGGGGGGGTTTAGCAGTTGACAAGGATAAAGGCCAGTGCAAAAGGTGGTATCTCTTTGGAATGCCGTAAAGCCCGCTGTCATAATAGAAGCAGACACAAATACACACACACAACCACACTCAGCCATTTGCTGACACACGCATGCAGGTATTTGCTGACACACATACAAACACACTCAGCCATTTGCTGACACACACACATGCACACAGTTGCCAGTGGTGGCATCAGAACTCCTGTCTATCTACAGATTATGATTACAGTAATACACAGTTACGAGATGTGCCACAGAGATCACACATACCAAGGCAGTCAGAATGCCCTTCTAAGATTGAGGACAACAACAGGGATACTGACAGTCACAATGTACATAGCTGTAAACCTGTGCATTTAAAGTAGGTGCCTATTACAGCCTGTATCACAAACAAGACACATCATCTGCAGGTAGTATATAGGTAAGCCTGAGAGGTATAGTTGTAGCAAAACAGGAACCCGAACTGGAGTATGCCCATCTGTGGAATGGACAACTACTATCACTATACAGGGTTACAGTAGTCATGCTCATACACATAGAATTACAGAACTTGTTTGGATGCATTGACTCCAATTACACAAGGTGACAGTGGGCATGCTCATACACTTAGTAGCACAGGGCCATTTGGGATGCACTATGACTACAACTACACAAGGTTATACTGGGCATGCTCAAAACCTTAGTAACAAAGGGCTTGTTTGGATGCACTGACTCAAATTACACAAGGTGGCAGTGGGTACTCTCATACACTTAGTAGTACAGGATTGTTTGGGATGCACTCCGATTCTAACCACAGAACGCCACAGTGTGCATGCTCATACACTTACATGTACAGAACACATTGTAATGGACTCCTATTGTAAACACACAGGTTTACAGCTATGTACATCTTACCTGACAGTATATATTCACATCATACTGGTTTACTACCAGATACCTGTGTGTGGCCCGTAAATGATATATCTATGTCTGTGCTGTGTAATACACATGCATACATGTACATAAAGTACTGACATATATATGTTAATTATACAAAATCATGCATGTGTGGATGTGACAGACAATAGGTTAACTGGGACACACAGGTGGATGCTACCTACAGCATGTATCACACACCTTGCTGCCCTGAAAGGCATACATTGATAGCAGGTTGTGGACAGTGGCATTTTACTTGGAACAGTGGCATGTGCAAGCATAATGTGTGAGCCACATTGTGTAATGGTACTGATTGCAGGTGTCAAGATGATCTCTCCTGGCTGTGTTAGTAGTTGTCATTATTAGCAGGATTGCTACACTAAGTATATCTCACATTGGTTATACACACAATGTCTGCCGCTGTCCATCACCTTACTTGTAGCATTTGCTACCAAGCACATTACTGCCACTTGCAGTGATGTCATGGTATGAGTGGCAACTGCTAGACCAAAACAATGAGTCAATGCCCTGCTGTTATTATGAGGTTGTCCAGTGTCTGTCATTCCGGACTGTCATGACTGAATGACAAGCCTTCGACACAGAGCACATGCATCCATGTTTCAAGTGAGTGTGGATAATACTTAGTTCACATTTACCCATATAGTCGCATTCCAAGGCAAATGTCCTACACACAGAAGTAACACCCTGACACCTACAAGACAATTGCATTAGATGCTTATGCTAATCAGTGCTAGATGTGTGGCTTTTGTAATCCATTTGCTCAATGTAGAACCTACAGTGGGGAACACTGACATCTGTGCAGTGAGGAACACCTGGCTGAAGGCTCTGTAGTGCACAATTGCACTTCCAGCATATAACTCAGATCCAGACATGTGGGCCATAACACTGGTATGGGCCATTACATGTGGTGATGTCCACATATTCATAAAGGCTGCTTACATGTAAAGACTACTACTCCGACATAACTCATCACAGATGAGTCAGGTACAGGTGACAATGGCAAATGCTGCATTCTAGGTTGTATTCTCATATACATCCACCACCTTGTCCTCAGACTACCAACCCACGTCCATATGTAGTATGACATAGTATGGTAGACCACCAGATAACCTTTGATTGGTGGACTGTACCTAGGCCTACATAATCTGTGCAAAGTACCCATGTACAGACAAAGCTGCATAATGTTTTATGCAATGCAATGATACCACTGTTTGTAACCAGCTTAGTTGTACACATACCAGAGTCCCTCGGTTGTTGTCAGCATTAACACAGTCGACTGTTGCTGTACACCAGTAAACAACACCCTCATGGTTGTATATGACCTAACTGTACCTGCCCTGGATATGTACATCCCACACTCATGCAACATAAATGACATTACCATAGCTTTCGTTATCCTTTCTACATACAGGTGGTTACAGTCATTACACGCATGCGCATGGAAGATAGCATGCTAACAGTACATATGGTTTGATATCTATGTTAACAGAGGTAATATTCCCTCTCCACTGGTCACCCATGACGCCTATCATATCATACAACAACCCATGTGGCATGTATGTCATGAGACATGTCCACCTAATGCAATGCCTACAAACATACCCAAATAACAGGATCATAGGACCTACACAAGGCCTGTATTGATGGACTCAAGGAAATCCATCTCTGCTCTGTATGTTTTTGAGTAGTCACAGGTGATTTGTTCATGACATGTACAGCCATGTGTACCCACAGCTCCTACATATACCCCATGTCAACAATTGGAAGCCATGCATGCTGTGTGCTGTGTGGACATTAGCCTTAGTACCACAATAGCCAGCACATGCTGGGGTGAGATGTTTATAAGCCACAGACCTCGCACATGCTTGAATGAGTGTACTGCCTAGCTCTAACAAAACACATTTCTGGCACTCTTCCAGTAAGCATGAGGTGTGTGTGTGTGGCAAATATGATGTGCTCACTCTTGACTATTACAGTGCCCTGGCTTCACCATGGCACTGACAAGTAACAGTTTATAGGAGCATGACATGGACTAATGCTGGGTGTGTCTTGCTGATATGTGTTGTTGTCATATGTGTACACGTGGCTACTTGGTGAAGGTGGTTGTGTCCTACCAGTACATGAATACAACATCCATTATGGTGTAATGCTCGGCTATGTTTCACACATGGCATGGGGAAGGTGTGGAATGTATCCTCTTGACCTGCTAGTCCACTTACTGATGTAGACCGCATATGTGTACATTTGATGTTTGTTTAGATTCCATGCGTGTGCAGTGTCTGATGTTTGAAGGTGACTGTTGTCTTAGTACATCATGCTGTTGCAATACAGCCTCAACATTGCCAACTGTATATGGTGGGATGCTCAAAGTACAGTAAGCTGTACATGAGGTATGGACAGATGTTTGGACATGACTACTAAGTGGTGGGGCTACTTTGCAGATGAATGATTACTGAGGATAGCTCACTGGTGTGTTACAACCATTCCTACAATAACCTGTGAAACTGCTAAGGTCTGGTTTTGTTAACTGAATTGGAAGACAAACAATGTAGAATGGAGTAAGGGTGACACTGAAGACAAACCTCTTGACACCTGTAACAGTAATACCTCCCCTGTGCATATACTGTGCATATATCAATATAGTTGGCAAAGGAAAGAGTCAGTATGCTTTGTAGCGAATGCGATGGTGCTGTACTTCTGTAATACCTATTATAAGATGGGCAGTTGTTTGATTCACAGTACCGGCATGTGTGGGTGGGTGTGTGTCCATATATGTCATGTATGGTTGGGAATACATCACACATGTTTTTCACTCTCCTGAACACTGTTGTTGACATCAGTATAGAGTGAAGTGTAGAAAGAAAGGCATAGGCAGGTGGTTGAACCTCACACATGTCAAGTGCCTGTATGTGTGTGACATAGGTGTATATCTTTGTGAATGCCACAATGTGTGTGTGTGTGTGTGTGTGTGTGTGTGTGTGTGTGTGTGTGTGTGTGTGTGACTGTCCATGTGGATGGCTGTCCGATCCCTGGAGTGAGGCTGTATTTTACCATAGCGAAATGTTAATGCCCCCTCCCCCATCCACTCAATGCAATCTAGTATCCCTGTTGATATCATCAATCTTAGATGGGCATTCTAACTGCCTGTTAACATGTAACTTGTTGTTACATAGCCTACTGATGAACCCCCCTCCCTGCATACACTCACTGCACTGTAGTATCCCTGTTGATGTCCTCGATCTTAGGACATTCCGACTACCTGTACATGTGTAATCTCTGTGGCCTGTCTTGTAATTGCATAGTACTATAATGATGATTTGCACATAGGCAGGGGTTCTCATCCTAACACTGGCAAGTGTGTGTGTGTGTGTGTGTGTGTGTGTGTGTGTGTGTGTGTGTGTGTCAGAGTGTGTGTTACTGTGTCTGTGAATCCCTGAGTGTGTGGGTGTGTCTGTGTTTGCATCCTGTCATGGCAGCGGGTATTACTGCTTCCCAATGAGAAGCCACTATTTCCACTGGCCTTTGCCCGTGTCATCTGCTATACCACTCTTTTACCTCCTTCCCACTCCAGGTAACTATACCTGTGATGTCACCTACTATGGATGTGACAGCTCTGAACACAGTAGCTTACTACACAGCTATTATGCTTGTGGATCATTAGAACAGTAAACATAATTGAAACATGGGAGATTATAACTGTGATGTGGAAGCTACAAAGTGCATGCAGGTATTGTCATACAGACCTGTGACTAGTCGACATGTACATATGGGACACTAACCGCAAACACTGACATCCCTCGACGCATGCAACTACACCTGAAAGAGGAAGGCAGAACATCAAGATCAACATGCTGTTAGTATTGTTACACATGATACATACTGTCAAACTTACAAAATGCATTCTAAAACTGTAATACATGGTATGTCTGCTGCCTGTCAAAACTACTCAACAATTGTTATCTACAATTGTCTACCTAGTATGTTCACCCTGTGCATCAGACCATAACAGCATGTCCTGCACCAATGGTGTGGATGACAGGGATGTGGCACAGGCATCATCATATGCACAGGGTGATAATGTGTACCAGAGGCCAAGGCTGCACCACTGGATGACATCATGTGTGTGTGTTAGGGCCTGTGATATAATTGGGTGCGTGTGGATGTTATGCGTGTGTGTGTTGAGGTGCCCTACATTTGTTTCTGGTGTGTGTGTGTATGCATGCACACAGGTCTGGCATGTGACTGGCCCATTTGCTCAGAACAAAACAGCAAGATGCTGACTAGGACATCAACAGGTATTGTAAACCTTTCAAGTTTTGCCTTATCAACAGAACATGAGACACTGCAACAAAAGGGAATGAAGTTCATTCCTACCTACATGGACACAATTGCTGATGCTTTAACGGACTTAAAAATGTTTGCTAGAAGAATTAATTTGAAGTTAATATTTAAACAAAGTCAGAGTAACAGTCTAAATGATGTATGTAAAAGGAAAAGTGTGTTTATATCAACTAGTTATCCTATAGTTACAGCATTTCATGATATCTGTGAAAATGAACTAAGGCAATTGTATGCTAAAAAATTGGAAAATAAATACTATAACTTGACAACCCAGGAGAGTAGAGGTTTACAGCAATTAATGATGAATGATGAAGTAGTGATTAAGCAGGCTGATAAAGGGGGAGCAATAGTTCTAATGGATAAATAAGATTATGTGAATGCTATGTATACATTCCTGCAAGATGAAAAAGCTTTTAAAAAGATTACTTTTCAAGAGATAAAGGTGTGTATTAGCGAGTATAATATGGCCATTTATGATCTGCAATTTAATAATGGTCTATCAATAGAATTGTTTAATTTTTTCACTGTACCCTATCCAAAAATACCGATTATATATGGTATACCGAAAATGCACAAATCATTAGCACACCCCCCAATGAGACCAATAGTATCAGGAATGGGGTGGATTATAGAACCAATATCGGTATACCTTCAAGAAAGTTTAAGTAAATATCTGAGTTTATGTGCTAGTTATTTGAAATATACTAATGACTTTTTACAGAAATTAAAGAACTGGCATATATCTGAAAGTAATGTAAACTACATCTTTGCTACACTAGATGTAGATTCCCTCTTTACGGTTATACCCAATGAAAATGGGATAGAGGCAATCCGTAGTTTCCTGAATGAGGAAACAGACATACAAGTGGGAGATATAGAGAATATATGCCATCTATTAGATATAGTTTTGACAAAGAATGTGTTTCTGTTTGATGAGGAATCAAATTTACAGATAGCAGGTGTAGCCATGGGTACAGCAGTGACTAACACCTATGCTAATTTAGTACTGCATCAGTGGGAGTAGAATATGATGTTTGGTACAGGAAATGAGGGAAAGAGAATATACCATATTATGGTAGATATGTAGATGACTGATTTTTGGTGTGGAAAGGGACTGAAGATACTTTGAGAAGTTTTGTACACTATTTAGAGAGTACTACAACCTTTTTCCGGTTTAAAATAATTTGCTCCCCCAAAAAAAGATAGCTTTCTTAGATGTGACTATAGAAAGGAAGGGTGAAAATATTGAGACCAGTGTACATAAAAAGAGGTACAAGCTAGTAGATATGTACATAAGAACAGTATGCATCCACCGCATATATTCAAAGGGATAGTAAAATCCCAAATGTTAAGGGTGAGTAGGCTGAATACTGATGGTGGGGTATGTGAAGAACAATTAAATGATATGGCTATTGAATTTTTAGAAAGGGGTTACCCATATAGAATGGTCAACCAGTATGTAAAAGAAACTTTAGAAGCTAGAAAAGTTAATAATATGGTGTCATTTAATATTAGGGAACAAAGCACAACAATGAATATACATAAAGCAGAAGTAGTAAGATATTTAACAACTTTTAATTTAAGAACTGAGCGGGTGAAGAAGGTAATAGAAAAGAACTGGGGCATTTTGATGGCTATGCCTGAAATATGCCAGATATTGGAAAATAGGCCTTTCTTTGCATATAAAA
Organism: Protopterus annectens; assembly: GCF_019279795.1. Classification (NCBI taxonomy): domain Eukaryota; kingdom Metazoa; phylum Chordata; order Ceratodontiformes; family Protopteridae; genus Protopterus; species Protopterus annectens. The sequence goes on along the minus strand of NC_056735.1, from coordinate 931,208,058 downwards.
ATGTTCAAAATCTGAAACTCAAACTATGCTATAAAGACGTTCCAAAACAGAACAATGGAAGGCAGAATAGTTTTAAAATGGGTACCTACCCCTGTATAAATTGTACTTCTTGTGATGATATTTTTAAAAATGACACTACTTCATTTATTCATCCAATAACTAAAGAAAATGTTGTATTTAAATGTACGGCAACATGTAATACAGAAAATATTGTTTACCTGGCAACCTGTACAGTGTGCTCGTTTTTATGTTGGTAAAAGCAGCAGGAAACTTAAAGATCGTATTATAGAGCATAAGTCAAATATACATAGGAGAATGGAAAATAATGCCTTAAGTAAGCATGTAATGGAAAATGGAAGTGCCCATAGCTTTAAATTTAGAGTAATAGACATAGTACATAAGCAGATTAGGGGTGGGGACCTAAACAATGTTCTAGAGAATAGAGAATATACCTGGATAATTAGACTGAGAGCTGATATGAAACCAGGACTAAGTAATGCACTGACTATTAAACCAATATTAGTTAAAAAGCAGAAAGAAATAAGATAATGAATGGTTTTATGAATTTTATTATATATATATTTAATATATACTTTTATACACAGAAACAATTTTAAAGTAATTAAATGATTATTGTATATTTTTGTGTTTATAGGCTGGCTGTTATCATGTGACTGTTTAATTGACTATTTAAGGTTTTAGAATTCAATATAGGTATTCTGACACTGAAGAAGGGTTTGTAATCCGAAAGCTTTGTTGTTTTATTAAAGTATCTGGCATTTGTCTGGAGTTGTATTTATTGGATTTGGCTGGCCTACACAGGGGTATTATTGACAGCTGCAGACTTTACAAGGCAGGTTTCACAGTTCACAGTGTCTGGCCAGGGCCACGTGACTTGCGCCTGCCAGGGGTTTCACGGGCACTACCAGGTAGAGGTCCCGATTTGGTACTGTCTGATGACACATGTCCATTGGAATTGTGTTCCTGTTGGGACCATCCAGGACCACGTGCACGTGGCCTGTTGTGTCCTGGTGTGGACTGCACAGCAACAGCTGCACTGCTGCTGCTACCGCCACTATGGAAGCGGGCATGTGCAGTAGCATGTTCATGTAGACCTTCAACAGGTGATGTAGCTGATGTACATCCATATGCCTGACGCCTCACTCCCACCAGATGTTCCAGCACAGACATTCCATGCTCGAGGATTGACATGCCACGGTCAAGGACTCCCACCATGTCACCCAATCGTCTATCCAAAACATCTGCAAGATGATGGTGAGCATTTGCAATTGCCTGGATGTTGTCAGTTAATGAACGGACAACAGACCTCTGAAGCCTCAGACCTTCTCTTTTGTGCCATTTAGCAAGTGCCTCTGTCTCCATTACAGCCCAAAACATGCGTCTGGTGGCTCCAGTTGATGTGCTTTGTTTTGCAGGGGCATGTTGGCCAATGGTCCTTCTATGAGCAGCACTGGGCACATGCCTGTGTGGGACATCACCAGTCAGTTGGCTGTGATCATGGTGTGCAGGCACACCTTCCATAGTCCAAACACTTCCCTATTCCATGCTACCACCCGCCAACTGTCCTTCCTCTATGGCCAGTGGTGATGGGATATGTGTAGTCAGGGGAACTGTATGCAAGGATGAGGGGGATATAGGTGGAATGGCAACCAATGGCATAGACTCAGCCCCTGACAACCCTGCCTGTGCCTCAATTCATACTTTCATCATCACTGCTAGAGTCTGTGGGGACACTAACATCAGGTGGACCACAGGAGGGCAAAGCACCTACATCAATACCTGTGAGGGGAAGACAAGAACTGTACATTACAAATTATACCACACAGACACACAGACACAAACAGACACACACAGACACATGTTATGGCACCCAATGGCATGCAACATTGGCAGATGGCATTCAGCTTAGACAATTCTAGTGGTAGTTATCATACATCCCTGAGTTGCACACAACAGCATGCATGTGTTATGGTGGTTAGCATACATAACTGTATTGCACCATTTGTGTTAGTAGCTTATGCCATATACCTGCAACACAATGCATGCATTATTTACCATTGCACTGCACTGCCATGGTGTGTGCAAAATACACCACATGTTACCAGACCATCACTGACCTTTGTACATCTGCCACTGATGCTTTGTGTTGGCCACTGTGAGGACATGAGCAGAATGATATGTTGACTGAATACTATGCTTGCCTGAGCCCTAGCTTGCATATCTCCCCCAAAGCAGTGTATGTCTGTTCAACATTATTCTACCTACCCCTGAGCTGAGTCTACAGACATTGTGCATGTGGCTGTGCACACGTTTGACTTGGCTGTCCCTACTTTGCAATGGTGCCACAGACCAGCCAGATTTACAGTACACCGGCCTGTGTGGCGTATGACCTTGCCAATCACATGTAGTATGGCATGTCTTCTGCTGACGTGTTGAATGGCATGCATACATGTGTAACACAATGGTGTCCTTTCCAATCTACAGTACGGTAATGGTGTCCCAATGCAGGGACATGTTATACTAACATGGGCCTTCAGCTGACGCAATGTTGTCTGTCTGCCCTACAAATATGCAGTGACATGCTGCACATTGAGCTGATGTGCATAGCCATTTCAGGGCATCATGTGGCTTCACTATTGCTATACAGTGTGAGTTACTGACATAGTTCATAGCCATGACTGTGTTCACATACAATACATATCTAATGTGGAATGTGACCCACGTCACTGAGGTGTATACACACTAAACCCTAATGTGGAATGTGTGACACAGGTCACAGAGGGGTATATGGCTGACACCCCTGCACATCTGCAACCATATTACTGATGCCTGGCAACTATGCCCACAAATGGCTAACTTAGCAGTACTCTATGTCCCACATGCCATCTGTGTATCTCACACACGAGGAGCAGGCATGACAGTGATGTCTGACACCAGCAAGATGAATGTACTGTATCTGTGGCCTGATGTGGTTGTATTTGTATGTTGTGCAACACATGTATGTATTTGGATACTGTATAGGTGAATGCTTTCATGTCGTGACACACTCAAGATGTTCAAAACATGTTATGTGGTGGTTTCATGTTATGCCTACACAAGCTGTGCACAGGCCTGTATGATGTTTAGTTTTTCACATCTGCAATGTCACCATTACACAACGCCATAGTTGTATTGTGTTGAGCCAATGTACAACATGGTGTACACACATGTACATCATTTCTTCTGTGTGTGTTGCTTCATGTCTCTGGCCATCCTCCATGGTCATGTGTACACATGTTCTGTCCAATGGTTGTGATGGCCATCTATTTCACATGTCAGTGTTATCCCATATGACATACACCCATAGATGGCATATGCTCCACTGAGGACAGGGTTATGCAGACAAAGGGTGGTATGTATGGGATGTGAGACATCATGTTTTGCAGGATAGTTGAGCAGTGTTGCAGTCAGCCCACTACATGTCATGGACATGTCAGATAGCACATGACATTGTGTGACATTCATAGTAAGGGTATAATCCACAAGGGTGTATCCTGTGGGCCGATCATACTCCATCTTCAACACATTTAGAGTGTGTGCACTCATATGCTCTGTATACAGTACTGTCTGTATTCCCAACATGTGTAATGCTGATATGTAGTACCTGTCCCTACAGTGAAACACACCTCCATATTTGTATTCACAGTTGTCCACACATCTGGCAATGACAGTTTGAAAGGTTTAGTGTAGGTGTTTCATATAATCTTCAATTGTTTCACATGGGTAACCACTGTGATGCATTGCAGGTTTGACCGGTGTCTATTAATTTAACCTTACTGTCATCTACATCTGTACATCAAATACGTTCATGGCTTTACAGACCAGAATCAGCAGGGTAGAAATGCACTATTTCCCATTATCAGTGGTGTCTCCCCCTTTGTGGGGTGTGATAACTGTTGCTGTGCACCATTCAGTGTATACACAGCCTGACATGCAGCTATGATTGAACATGACGTATATGTGGAGAGCTGATTGTTCTTACATTTGTGTAGGATACACACTGGGATGTTGGCAGGTCCCATGAAAGCTGTATGTATGGCTATAGAGAGTGCAGCTTATACTTGCATAGTTATTACAGGGGCTCTGTAGTGTATGAATCATAACATTGGCTTTGGAGACTGACTATGTGTAGCATACTGTTAGCCCTGTTTGTGTGACTATTGTGATCAGGTCATTGGGGTTGATGGAATCCAACATGCATTGGCACAGGTTTTGGTACATGAGGAGTCTTCCCAGTTCATAATGGAATAGTTGAGAGTAGCCATTATTATGGTTTTCTGTCTCAAACCTAATTCTTCCCATTGCAGCACATTATGACAGTTGGGAAATCCGTGGCATGGTGGGTGATCTGTCGCAAGGTGCAATTTGAATTTCCACTTTGGCACAAAGGTAGTTGCTCAGCATAATGCATCTGAAGTTATGCAAGTGCAACTAGCCTGGGGGTGCACATATCCTTATATGGACACAACTGCGATCCATGTGTTCCAATGAAGGATAATGGGCAAGAGGTGAGGTGTGTGTTATAACATGGTCATGCAGGTGTGCTCTCCGGAGCATTGAAACATGTCTCAGCCACTGTACAGATATGTTCTCCATGTTAGGGATTGACATATGTGTGTCCATATAGTGCTTCTGACATGTAACATTGTGTAGTGAGACCCACAATTTATTGCTTGACTGTCCCTGTAACAGCAGTGGACCTTCACTTGAACTGTGCATAATGAAAGCACTATAGGGGAAGCATGAGCCCTAGACAGTATCCAGATTCCCAGGGGTGACAGGTGCAGGCCCTGTCTGGCAAAGCATCATGGTCTGTCAACCATGTTATCCCAGGCAGACAGATACTGGATACCCTTTGACTTGCATCACTACATTAGACAATTGTGGAATACAATCCTTTTGTTCCTGTACTGCAGTATTATTCTGGCCAATGGCAGAATGCTACCCAGGCCTTGGGACATACCTGCATGGGCTGCAAGATCTGGCAGTTCCTACATGTGTTTCCATGCAGTCCAGGCTACTGCATTACAGGTCCTACACAACAACATAGAATATGCCAGAGCCATGTGTATAGCTCCAAAGGTGGTCTGAGTGTATGGGTATGTGGCTAATCATGGCAGACAGGCAGCTGATAGTATGTATGCCCTCATACAGGTTGGTGTGTAACATAGTGCTAGAGTTTGCATTCACAAATGAGTACTGTTGGGCATGTTTCCAGCCACATGTTCTGAGGTGTAGCACAATTATGCAAACTATGTCATACAGTTTGTGTATTTCGATGTCTGTCTCTTCCAGCTTGGGAGGTCACTTGTTTGGTCAGATACTTAGAAGTGTCTGTGAATGTGTGTGATTTCTGGTAGTGTGTGTGGGTGTCCTTGCTGTGTTATGGTAAGGGTATGTGTTGGTTGTGATGATGAGATGCATGTTTTAACCTACAACTCATGACTGTCCAGTCCAGTCATGGCTGTAGACTGGACTGCCTTCCAGCTTACCCCTGTAGCTGCATCCCAGACAATGTGTGGGGTGTGGTGTTAGGTGGGTTTGGCAGTGTGCATGGCATAGAGATTACATTCCCCCAGGGTGGCCACATACACAAAGCTGACATTAGTAAACACCAGTAGCTGACTAGTGGACATGCCTGTATGAGCATTCAGTACTACAAGTACCAAGTACTGTATTCAGTTTACTTATTGCTTATGAAGATGTTTTAGACAGTGATGCTCATATGTAAATATTTGTGTTATGGACGTGACAACACTGGCTATTATGGAAACATTGTAGCTACCTTTAGCAGCAATCCTCCTCTGAGTAACACATCACATCCTGATAGTTGATTACAGATGATGCGTCTAAAGGTCTGTTTCCTTCTCTGGGTATATCCTCACATATCCACCAAGACCATGAGCTCTGTTGGGCACAGACACCAACTCCCCAAACAGAGTCATGTATCAATAGACTCTGATGCCACTATCAACATGATCAGGATATAATCAGATAGTGTAAGTCATCACCTATGAAGCGGTTATTACATATAGGCAGCAGCCTCCTACATCTTATACTCCTACTGCAGATGTTACACTGTAGTTAAAGATGATATGCAACCTGTTTTATTACCAGTACATGCACTACTTTACATACAGTATGTGCAAGCGGCTGTTAGGTTGGCAATGAGAGGTTAGGCTACACAAACCTGGTAGTTCAACCAGTGTGTCTCTACTCTCAGTACCCACTCTATGTAGGTGTGCACATAGCCATTTGGTCCAGCCCTGTAACAAGGGTCACTACACATTTGCATAACATGTACACATGCACAGCTGTTATTGCTTGCAAATGATACTAAAGAGGTCCAGCCCTGTAACAAGGGTCACTACACATTTGCATAACATGTACACATGCACAGCTGTTATTGCTTGCAAACGATACTAGAGAGGTGGATATTACATGTGTTATGTGCATGGATAGTTACCTAGCTCTTCCAATTATCTTTGCTATCATGCTGCTAAACTGTCAGATGACTACAAGTGATATGTATCCTGTTATTGAGTATTGTAATTGCCAATAGACATAACTACTATTTGCATAACATAACAAAAATGCTATGTAGAATGGAATACAGATCTGCCTAAAATACTGTACATTACACAGTTATTGGCACAATATCCCACAATGCAAACCATATTTGCACAGTAAGCCCACCTTTGACATGTTCATCTTACTTATACACCCATACATATGTCAACTGTTACAATATATAGACATATACTATCTCCTGTTATAGCACATACTTGTTGGAACAATCCTGACACTGACAGTGGCTGGAAGGGAATTGGTGAGTTCAAGCCTACACCATCCCTTGTGGTGTATGAGGAGTTTGCCTTGTGACCTACAGCAGTATACACATAGAATACTACAAGCATTACTACTGCTCAACAATACATCGCTACAAGATAGCTATTTCCACTATATGCATTAATTACACTGTCATTCTTACAGAACAGGTACTACACACACAGACATACTACATGTTATACATACCGTCCTAGTAATTGGAGGTGTTCAAAAATACTCGTTTTTGGTTTGCCTTTCAGTGTTTTGTACTGTCCTACAGGTAGATACAGATGGTTTGAATGTGTGACAAGGCAACCTTTCCTAGTTACAGATCAGTAACATGTGCTATCCCGATAACCAACTGGTGTCCCTAAGTAGCTAATTACATACACATCAGCTGCGCTGCTACTGCCTTAGCCAATACCATGGCAACAGTGGAGTATAACTGAGTACTCCACTTAGGCGTTGAATCTTTGCCTTACTTGTGAGGAACACAGCCTGGAAGTGTTTTTGAAATCTATTGCAACAGCTGTATGGAGACGAACAGTAATATATTGTGAGTAATGCCTAGAGGATTTGGTCTAAATGTGAGTACTGCTGTTATATTTCTGAACATTGCTACTTGTGTAGCGTTTGTCTGTACCTAATACTTCTGCATATGCTTCAGTCTGGGCAGGATGTTTGACCAGCTCAAGGCTGCATAGCTATACATATAATGTTAGGGGTTTACAGTGTGCTTACCAGACATATTTAGTTTGGTGTTAATGTGTATCATACTGTGCTGATAATCAGTACTCGGTAACACTTCCTGGAATACGAACCTTTCAGCCCTCTGAAATGGATTAGTTCATACAAACCCTGTAACATCAGCAGCTGTTCAATTATATAACACCAACTATTTCACATAGGGCCATATTAGCGTGTCTGTGTCCAGGTATGTTAAGGTTGCAGCAGATGTTGTACAGTAGTTGAATAATCGGTTATGGTATGACCGTAGGTATTGATGTAATTATTTTGGTTGTGGGGTAGATGTTGGTGGGTGTACATAGCACATGCAGGTGTGTAGGAACCCCTTTTATACAACTTCTATATGTGTGTGGGTGTTCTTTCTCTATGTGAACACCTATCCCTTAGTGGACTAATATTATGGTAATTGCAGGCTGAATCATTAAGGCACTGTTAAATGCTTCCTGTATAGCATGCAGGTAATGTTAGTCCTTGAATCCTTTTGGCAATACATCAGAATGTAATAAAGTTTTGCTAAATGAAAGCTGTCTGTGTATTTCTGTCATGGATATTTGCAGTCATTGCAGTTGTGTTAGTGACTGTGTCCATAGAACATATTTGTAAGAGTGTAGTGGCATATACTCTTCATATGTTATGTTCATATATTTTTTTGGGGGGAGTGTGTGATTGCTATGGTCCATGTTATACTCAGATATGAACCCTTTGGATGCTGTCTACACACATGTATGTATGTGTGTATGTTTATATATAGATATATATATATAGATATATATATATATATATATATATATATATATATATATATATATATATATGTGTGTGTGTGTGTGTGTGTGTGTGAGTGTGTGTGTGCACGCGTGTGTGTGTATATGTATATAGATATAATATATATTATTGCATATGTTTTTCTGTACCTCCATAGATGTGTAGATGTTTTTAACATATCTATATATCTACATATATATGTAGATCTGTATATATCATCATGTCTCTATTTATCTATCTCTCGCTTTATATATATATATATATATATATATATATATATGTATATATGTATAAGCATACACCTTTCATTGGGTACATGGTGGGTTGTCCTATTTCAACACATGCCTCCCTTTTGTGTTTTAACCTGTCTGCATACACAACTGAGATAAGTACATCTCAGGTAGCTTAGTGGTAAGTTGCTCTGAGGATGGAGTACATGGTTGTGGGTTCTTATCCTGGATGGTGTTATTATTTTACCTCTCAGAGTAGGCACTGGTAGGGAAAGTGTGAATAACGCATATTTAAGCGGTTGTAAGCAGGTTTACCAATGGTCTGCTCGACATTAAGCAAAGGTTAAATCTGTGAAGCGCTTCTCCGTTTACAGTGTTTAAGCGCCACTTTCTGTCGTGCAAACCCATGGAAACCCACTTACAACTGCTTAAAAGTTCTTTAATCCACCTACATCCAACAGCCCTTATTCTCGCCCTCAAAATAACTTAACAGCCCTTGCAGGTTTTGAACCCAGGGCCATGAACACCAGAGTCACTGACTTTGCCACTAAGGCATCTGAGATATGTACAAATATTATGGTGTTTAGAATATACATTTTACTACAGGCATTCTTCACTAATGAAAACAAATGTCACAGTCAGTTGGTGTACATATGTCTGATACATGTTAATGTTCATATGTTTGTGAAATTAGGTGTTGCAATGTGACATGACAGGGTGTATTATGAATGAGAAAGGTTCTTGTTTTGTGTCCTTTTTATATTGTCCACATACATCATGTATACCCCTCCAGTTCACTTATTGAACATCTAACCCAGGCTCTCCTTGATGCATGATTTAATTATCCATCATTCCTCCCCTGCCCCAATCTTCACATACACAATAACCATCCCTTTTATGGTGAATTAGGTTAATATTAATAGTTATAATACCAGAGCTGCATGCGTTTTGTGTACACTTCAATTCCTTTGGATTGCATCTGTGTCACGAAGTGTGTTCATAGATGTTTATATATGGCTATTGATGTAACTGTATAATATATGTATATCTATATCTATATGTATATATATATATATATATATATATATATATATATATATATATATATATATATATAATATTTATATTTATATCTATGTGCAGTGCGTATATATATATATATATATATATATATATATATATATATATATATATATTTCATATTAATTTGTAACAGTAATACATATGTAGACTTGTATGTGTTAGTTCACAAACTACAGTACATTACAATGTACTGTACATATGTACACAAAGTGACTGTCCCATTTGTGGTCATTACAGTGGAATGCATATGGTATAAGGTGTAGTCTAAAAACCATGAAACATGTCTATACCTAAGATGGCTTAGTGGTAAGTCCCACGACTATAGTGTACATGGTCTGGGATTCAACACCTGCAATGCTTTAAAAATGTTTTTTACTCCAGAATAAGACTCATTTAAGCAGTTGTAAGCATGTTTAAACGTGTTTATGTGACATTATAGCAGCGGTTAAACACAGTTAAACAAACTTTGTAACATACAACATGTGCACGCAAACACGGCCACATCTGCTAACTACTCAGGATATATACATTTCAGTGAAGTAACATCTCACTATGTGCTTACATAACATTACATTCTCTGTTGACTTTACTCTCCAGCACACATGGCTTTATATGGGTGTTTCGAATTTTTATTATACAGACGATTACTACCTATATATGCAAGCTGTGGTTAAGGTATACTTTTTAACATGATAAACATTCCTGATTTTACTGGGATTGTGACCTCGAATGCACAGATACTATGCAGATGCTGTAACCATTACACTATTGACATTAACGTTGCTTCCGCCTATTTCCTATTTAGATGATTTCTACGTGTAAGCTAGGCTAAGCAAAGGCCAGAGGCCCCCAATCCCACTGAGCTTCACTTACTCTTGAAATAACAACATATAACAAATGTAATGTGAGACAATACATTACATTCCTAACTACATTAGGCATAGCCCCCCACTGACACACTTCAAGGGAAACCTTGTTGTGTGAATGGGTAACAGAATATACACCCCTGGGATCATGTGTCCCAGAACCACACAGCCAGGGGGTGGGAGAGCCCGTCAAGTTTGATAGCTGTGAGACCTGTTGGGGAAATTGAATGGTTTTAAATTGTCACATTAACATGCCCTCTTTAGATCACTAAGTGCCCCTATCACCCTCCACCACCCCAGTCTTCAACAGCTTCCAGCAACTCTGCCTGGAATTGCTTCATTGGCTATGCTTGACAGATGCTCAGTTACTTCATCAGTGGTGTGGAGAAAGCCAACACACTGTAGCTATGCTTCTAATTGCCCTTGGGCAGATAGGTAGTAGGCTATCTGTGAACCTCTAAAGTGCAGGCCATCGCAGCCATAATATGTGAATAAACAGACTTTCAGATCACAATATACAGTGAGAAATCACCATGTAGTCAGGAAGCAGTTAAGTACAGCAAGAACATACAGAACACTGATACTTAGTCACTCCAAAAGCCTATCTTGGAAGCTAGAAGACTTGTATAAGTTTAAAGCTCTCTAGTGCTTACCAGTAGGTTACCTACAAGAGAGAGGAGAAACAAGCACAGATGAGAAACATGCATGCAACAATACCATAACGGCTTATTTGTCAGCCTTAGGCTTTGGAATACTGGCCAAGGCTATTGGCGCCCCCATGGTGCTCTTTTTAGGAGAGTCTCAAAGGTGAATACCAGCTCTGTAGACAGCACAATAGCAGAATCAATGAGGGTTATGCTACTCAACACCAGGGGTTGTGATCACAACATGCATGCACTCAATGCACTCCTCAGGATGGACAACGTCAACATCTGTACAGTAACTGAGACCTGTCTTAAGGCTCCTGAAAGCACACCCGCACTGCCAGACTACAACCCATGCCATACATTTCAGCCACAGAACATGGACTGACACAGACATGGAGGAGGTGTATCCATATTCATCAGGGATACTTATACCTCCAGGTTACTGGGGCAGCATGATACCTCTGAGATCATCCATGTGCAGCTAACATCAGCCACAACTGCAATGTAAACTGTGGCTTGCTACAGATCACCCTCCATGAACCAGGACCACCACTCCACCTACCTCAAGACAGTGGAGAACATGAGAGTCCTAATGCACACCCTGGTATTGGTTGATGTCAAATACCCTACCATTAACTGGGAAACTTACTTGAGTACTCACTGCCAGGCCCAGTGCTTCCTGGAATTTATCACCTCATATGCCCTGTATCAGGTGGTAACCTCCCTAATGAGGGGTGGAAACATACTAGAAGTGGTCATCACCAAAATGGGCAACAGGTGCACCACAGTAGAGGTTAACAGGTCACTGGTTAGATCTGACCATGAACTATTCACTGTTTCCATGCCCAAACATCTCCCCCACCCACAGAAACCACAGTGTATACCTTTCCTACAGCTAAATTTACACTATTAGTAACAGGGGTGGGGGGTTTAGCAGCCCCCATGCTAAGGGGAAACACCGCTCAAGATACAGACAGATTTACAAATGCAATCTATAAGCACCTACATGGATGTATGGATCATGCCATTACTGGTAAACCAAGACTCACTCCTCCTAGACAAGGACACCAGTCTGGTGGACCCCTGCTATAAACCGACTATACTACAGAAGTAGGACAGTATTCCAGACAAACAGCAAATCCCACGAAGGGCAGACATCAGTGAACACTATTAGTATGATACGTAGGTCCCTCATGACATCATCCAAGGCTAACATCAGCAGGAAAATATGCAAGGATTCGAAAGATAACCACAAAGCCTTCTTTGGCTATGTCAAGGATCTAAGTGGTTATACACAGATTTGCACTGTACTGGTGAAATATAGCACAAAATATGCTGACACTACTGATAGCGCCAACATCCTTGCAGATACATTCAGTGCATACATCACCCCATAAAGAGCCCACAACACTACCTGAAAGGTACAGTATCCCACACATCAGAGACACACAGGTGAAAATGGCCCTCTCTAACAGCAGAACACAGCATCATTGGAGGCAGATGTTGTCCCAGACTGCATCTTGCAAACTGTACAAGACAACCTGACCCCCACCTAATTAAGCTTTTCAACCTCAGCCTCTCCACAGGCTACATGCCTATACAATGGCACATGGCAACAGTTATTCCACTCCATCAAGGTGGAAACCCAACTGACCATGGTAACTACCACCCCATAAGCCTGACTAGCCTGGTCTGGAAAGGTATGGATACCATCCTCAAGGAACACATTAACAAAGACATTGGTAACCTCCAAACAGGTGACCCAACCCAGGTCAGCTTGGCTGAGTGCAGTTCATGCCTACTGAACCTGTTTGACGTCTTACATACAGTCACCAAGACATTAGATGATGGGAGAGGTGGTTCACACATACTACCTGGACATCGCCAAGGCTTTTGACACCATGCCCCACTCAGGTATTATTAATAAACACACTAGCCTGAACGTACACCCATACATCACAGCTTGGGTTGCCAACGGGCTTACACACAGAACCCACATGGTAAGACTACTGGTCTCCAGGTCCAGCTCTTGACCAGTCACAACTGGTGTCCCACAGGACTCAGTCCTGGGAGCCCTACTGTTTGGCATATACTTCTCAGAGGTACAGGCAAACACAGGTGGACTACGGCAGACCATGTTTGGCAATGACTGCAAACTGGGAGCTATGATTGATAGTCCAGCTGACACAGACATCCCTCAAGGGGCCTCACAGAGACCGACACAGGGTGTCAACTTCATGGCCTCTAGCCAAGTGCCACTAACTGCATGGCCATTCCATTGTGGAATATTAAGCACCCACATATTAACACATAAGTGGCAGCCACATTGATACGGATCAGTTAATGGGGTATCTGGGGGCTAAGTTAGATAGTGATCTCCATTTTGACAATCATATCTACAAAGTAGTTAGGACATCCTTCTGTATAGGCCATCTGATTACTAAAGGGTCCCATCTAGACATACTGGGGTTATAGTGCCCCTTTACTCATCACTTATCAGTCCCAACATAGGGTATAATAACCCATTTGGGATGTACATCAGAAGCCACTTCCAACAGCTGGAAGGTCCACGAATGTACCTTGCCAAGGAGATTACTGGCCTCAAACATATGTCCTATGCAGCCAGACTGAACAAACTCCTGCTTTACTCAGTGGCATCTTGTTTACCCAGAGATGATCTCTGCTGGCTAACACAGCCATGTCAAACTCAGGCTTAATGGATATGCTCCACCTATGGGAAGCCATGTCACAGTGAGCCATGCACTGTAGTAAGCTGAACCTTGCCACAACAATAACTGGAAGATGCTGGAAGAACAGATTCCTGTCACAGACACTTCCCATACTTTGAAACAACATTCCTCACTTTATTATACAGAGCCCCTCACTAACACTCTGCAAGAGAAACCTTGAATAGAGGATGGGGAACAGTAGATGCACCCCAGGGATCCCACCATTGGCTCTGCTCCACAAAGGGACAGTTAATGAATCAATGGGGTGGCAAAAGCTGACACATTTTGGCTAGGATTATGAATGGCCTTTGGCAGTTGGCCAAGTACCTATCTATGAACCTATACATACAGTATCAGCACATGCTGATAGCTTAATTTACTGTTCAGGTGTTGACTTACATTGTGCCAATGGCAGTTGTGTGTGCAATAGTTGAGGGTTGCCTATGTTGGATGCACACAGTAGACTGCCTATACATGACAATTTGCAGGCAGTCTTGTGTGTGTGCCATCCATTTTTACTGTGTGCACAGGTGGAGAAAGGTGGCAGTCCCTAGGTGCCTTCACTGTCAGTGTGTGTGCTATACATTTCGTTCTTGCCAAGGCATGGGCATACTGGGCATGCCTCTGTCTGCCTACTGGGGCTGGCTCAGGGTGTTCACTGTCTGTGTACCTCTGTGCCTGTGGGGCCCCTGTCAATGGTGGTGGGCTGTGAGCACCTTCACCATTCCGTCCCTGCTGCAGCTGTTTCCGCAGAATCATATTGTGTAGCATGGCACATACTATGAAGTTGTGGGCACACGTGCCTGGAGAGTACTGCAAGGCTCCACTAGATATGTCCAAACTATGGAACCATGATTTCCGCATCCCAAACACACGCTCTGTGATGATTCTGGTTTGTGCGTGTGCCTCATTATGGCATTCCTGCATGGGTGTGTGTGCATTTCTGATGGGAGTCATCATCCACAGTTACAGTGCATAGCCAGCATCCCCCACTACGTGGCCATTTGGGATGTCCCCCCTGGCAAATAACTGATACAGCTGTGAGGCATGCCAGATATGGGAGTCGTGATATCTTCCAGGGCTGCCAGCACACACATCCATGATAATGCCCTGGGCATTGCACATGACCTGGCAGTTGATGGAGGGGTATCCCTTGCAGTTTATGTAGCAACTACCCTGCTCACCGGGTGGTGACTTAATGTGTATGTGCATGCAGTCTATTGCACCCAGTACCTCTGGGTATTCAGCCACACAGTGGAAGAGACGCATATTGCTGGCCAACTCCTCAAGCATTCAGGGAAAGTATATGTGCTCATTGGCATGTGGTAACATGGCATCCAAGAACTGGTGTAGTACCCTGGATGCTGATGCCTGTGAGATCCCCATGATATCCCCAGCTGGTCTTTGAAAGGTACCTGTAGCTAGTATTCTCAGGCTTACACATACCTTTGTATCCACTGGGATGAGTTCCCCTCTGTTTGTTCTGGCTCTGAGATGTGGCCGACACAGACCAAAAAGTTGCTGTAGGATGTCCCTGTCCACCCTGTAATGCTCAACTATCTCCAAATCATGCAGCCCGTGGTAGGTTACCCTGGGTCTGAACACTCTCCTCCTCATCTTCTGGTTCCTGAGGTGGTCGTGTGCATCATCCTCCACACCACCTTCAGTCTCCAACACATGCGGGTGGATCAAAGCTATGGCAGCCCTAACATGTACATACTAAAAGTTCCCCATCTGTATACACCACTGGTGCAGATTGTATGGGAATACACAAATGTGTGTGAGGTGCTTTCACACTTTATACTATTGTGCTATGGATGCTGCTGATGTCATTGGGTGTGTATGAGCTATTCCAGCTGCAGAGTGTCTTAGTACTGCAAGTGTGGGGCCTCTACTGTGGAGTTATGCTTGCCTACCTTGAATAATCTGTTGCCCTTTAATTCACTTTTAAACCTGGATCCCCTCCCATTATCAGGCATGCATCCACCTGCCATCTTTCTTGTTTTAGACTTTCCCTACCCAGTCATCGCAAAATGTGTTTTGTAGCTGATATACTGCAAATCGGCTTTGTTCTGCTTTGACACTTTACTGTTTTCTTTGCAGTACAGCTCCTCCCCTTTCCTGTTCTGCAGGTAGCTGCTTGCATCCTTATTAGCTGTTGTCAAGGTGTTAATTAGTCATTTGTACACCAGTTTCCCTGCTGCAGCATTTCCTTATTTCTTTCCTATATCCTTCCTGTTTCAGCTGCAGTGTGCACTGCTAAACCCATTTACCGGGTTTACGAGTGTTTTCATTTCTGTTCACAAGCATACTCGGCTACCTTGTGTACTCTCAGCTAAGCAAAGCTATGGCCAGTTCAACACACCCCTATCATGCAGCTTTGCCTAGCTAGGGGCAAACCGGTTTAACAATGCTCCAATGTGCTTACAGCAGTGGCGACACACCCCTCTCTTGATGTCATTTTTATCTCAAGGGCACACCTCTGTGTTATAATGCTACGCTGTGAGTTACATCCTTACATCAGTGGGGAATCTGTGATTCACTATTACTCCTCCCATTTGCATGGCATTGCCTACTAATTCCTAGCTACTGCACATAACACTGTCACAGCCCCTTAGCAACCCTTGCGCCATAGTATGGTGTAGCATGCATGCCATTGACTATTATGGGGAAATCATGATATGAGTTACATTGCAGTTTTATTCTTTATTTTTATATTTTCCTTGTGATCCCCTTT
>NC_056735.1:931153866-931188866 GCF_019279795.1 Protopterus annectens | reverse complement strand
TGAATATGAAAATGACCTTTGTTACCCCAAGCCTATGGAAAAAAGGTACAATACAAAAGGTTTTATGAGGAAAAACAATAAATATTTTTCTAAAAACAAGAAGGGTATGTGAATAGGAACAATTTTGAATGGGAAACAGAGACATATGATCAAGAATTCCCCCCGTTGGTGGGAAGAAGAGTTTATGAAACTGACTATCAAGAAAGGGGAGAAAATTTTCAGCAACGGGGGGGAGAAGGGGGAGGGGGAGATTTTAACAGACATTACCCCCCCTTCAGAGAACCTGACTCCCATTAGAAGCATAGAAAATAAAGCAATAAATAGGGACAACACTAAATATACTTACAATGAATTTAGCATTTACAATTTTGGGAATATAAATCTGACTATACCACACTTTACTTTATTGAGTAAGGGGTTGAAGTTTATTCCCATGGTAAAAGGTGACTCCACAAGAACCATCCTAGATATAAAGCTATTTACAAGAAAAATTAATTTAGAAGTAATGGCTTTAAGGGCAGGAATGGAAAAACAAGGAATGAAAGGAGATGGACTAACTAGAAAATCGACATATAATCCCCCCCTTTTACCTCAGATAAAAAATTTTGAGAATATTTTAGTAGAAGGGGTGAGGAGCAAAAGTAATAAAGTATGGTGTAATGAAAATTTAACTGTAGAAGAAAAGGTAGTCAAAAAAGAATTAAGTGGTGATGCCACAGTCAGGGTTATGAAACCTGACAAGGGAGGGGGAATTGTTATTATGGATAAATTGATATAGGATGGAAAGATGAACGCAATTTTGAGGAATGAGAACATCTATACTATAGTATCCCTGAATGAGGTAAATGTAGCATACAAAAGAATAGATAACTTGTTAGAGGATTTACTCACTGAGGAAGTAATAGACATGAAAATTTTCAAGTATTTAGAAGTGAATAAACCCAGAATAGCTACAATATTCGGGATACCTAAAATCCATAAAAACAAGGATGACCCCCCCTAAGGCCAATAGTTTCAGCAGGTGGCTCTAAAACTGAAGCAATGGCTAAATTTGTTGACTACAAGTGTAAACACATTTGGGTCAACAATGAAATTATACTAAAGGACTCCTGGGACTTTTTGAGTCTATTAAAGCCTGAACATTATAGGGAGGATATGTTATTCGTGACAATTGATGTCATTGATTTATTTAGTTGCATCCCCTACCAGGAAGGGATAGAAATGTTCGAAGAGAGCATTTTTGAAGACAAAAAATTAAAACAAAAGGACAAAATAGCTTGTGTAGCACTTATGGATTATGTGTTGAAATTCAATTTTATTATGTTCCAAGGGGAGTATTATCAACAAAAATCTGGAGTGGCTATGGGGGCGGCATGTGCCCCCACGTACGCCAACATTGTTTTATTAAAATGGGAAGAAAAATATATAGTTAACAGTGAATTTAAACAATATTGGTTAACATACCACAGATTTTTGGACGATATAGTGTTACTTTGGACAGGGGGGCTTGACAAATTTTTAGAATTTTTTTGAATATATTAGTGGAACTACTAACTTCTTGAGATTTACATACTCTACTAGTTTAGAAACACTAAAATATTTAGATATAGAGTTATACAAAAGAGATGGAAAATATGAAACTAAAGTGCATAGAAAGGAGACGTATGTCAATTCCTATTTGCACTACGACAGTGCCCACCCCCTGCATAGTAAAAAGAATATTGTCAAGGGGCAATTTGTCAGGGGGTCTAGAATGACCAGTTGGGACTACGATTTCGAAGTAGAGTGTAAAGTCCTAGAAAAAATGTTCTTGGAACGTGGTTATCCTGCAGAATTTATTAGTAAAATAAGGAATGAAGTGGAAAAAGGAAGGCAGGAGAGATTTAAGCCAATTTTGGGGAGAGGGATTAACAATGAGAATCAAAATGATGTTAACAAGAACAAAATAGGGCAACAAACATACAAAAGAAGTTTAGCAGTAGAATACAACGCCAATAGGAAAGTAAAGGAATTTTAAACAGGGAATGGAATAAATTCTCCGCTTTAACGGATATGGAAGAGATTACTAAAATGGAACCAAAAGTAGTTTATAGAAATTCTTGTAGCCTAAAAATTTGATGGAAAGGAATGGACATAGTAAAAATAAAGGAATAGAAATAAAGTAGGAACATACAAGTGTGGCAGGTGCCACCAATGTTCGTACATTATAAACAGGGAGAAGTATATATTGAAAGCAGAATGAGATGGTTAGGCAGTAAAGGTTTTTTAACTGTGATAGTAGAGGGTCGTGTATCTTGTTATCTGTCAGTCCTGTCAGTCTTTTATGTAGGGAAGACAGAAAGACAACTGAAAAGAAGGATATACGAACATTCTTATGACATCACAAAAGAAAAACACAAATGCATTGTATAGGCATTCTATTTCCTGCACTAAATTTAAATATGAATTTTTGTTCTGGATCAAGTTAAACCAGACATTAGAGGTGGCCTGTGGGAAGAAATATTAGAAAGTAGGGAGCTTTGGTGGCAGGTCAACCTCGATGCAGGAAATAAACCAGGAATGAATGACTTTATATCAATTTCTTCTCTGTTGAAATTAAAGGCTAATAACATTTGAAAAACTCAAACACGTAATTTTGTAAAATGAACACCAGATGGGGGTAGAATATACACGAAACATAGGTTTAAGGAAATCTTTATTGATACACACACACAGGAAACAAATACATAGTCTTCACATACCTGAGTTTTTAAACCAATTTATTTAAGATATTTTTAATGAGATGTTTTATAATAATTTATTAGTAAATTATTCATGAATGTTTATTATATGTATTTTAATTTAAATTATGTATATAAATAAATGATGTGGAATGATCAAGTTTAGCACAAGACACTTTCAGAGAGTAGGCATTAATATTTATGAGATGTAAAGGGAGATTTGTTAGTTTAAACTGAAGGAGATGTATTTCATTAGATTAACAATTAAACAGGTGACTTAGAGATTATTTAAATGGCTTTTTGAGTCAAAAATGGTTGTCTGATGAAGTCCTGTATGTAGGATGAAAACGCATGTATTTATTTTTTCTTGGTGAATAAAAGCGTTAATTTCACTGGCGCTCTATGATTTTGGTGTTGACACTATAGAGGAGAAGACCGTGGTCCAAGGCGTTCTTTTTGTTTATTGGCAGTTAGAATGGTGAATATGAGCAACAGCAAACCATTTCCATGAAACCCCAACCGCCAAAATCTCAGAAAGCCAACAAAACACCAAAAGTTGAAATTTCCAGCCACGCCACACATACAAACAAGTGCTAATATGGGTTAAAAAGGGGCGAGATTTTCCGGTTCGGAATATCAGCATTCAAGGTTTTGTGAAGGTGCAGTTCGGAGTTCGCAGAAGTGGGTTCGCCATTGTGGCTGTCAACATTATGGAGGTAAACCTATATATTAATAAATATATATATATATATATATATATATATATATATATATATATATATATATATATATATATATATATATATATATAAAAGATCTCTCTCTCTATAGATATATATATATATATATATATATGTATATATATATATATATATATATATCTATGTGTGTGTGTGTGTGTGTGTGTGTGTGTGTGTGTGTGTGTGTGTGTGTGTGTGTGTGGGTGTGTATATAAATATATATATATATATATACACATATAATTATATATATATATATATATATATATATATATATATATATATACACATATAATTATATATAGATATATATATATATATATATATATATATATATAGATTCACTTTATAATCTCGAAATACTGAAATATCAAATTTCAGTATCTCGAGACTATAAAGCCAAAAAATCACAAACCTAAAAACCAAAACCGTGAAATTCAAAACCACGAACGTAAACAAACCACTACACCACATACAAACACAAATACACCTACCTCCCGACACTACAAAAAAGCAAAACAACACACACAAACACAACAAAACAAACACACACATCTACCCTTACTATAAGTAGGGGGGCAAGCCCTGCTACTTTTATATATTAACTCCGAGGCTGCACTAAACACCAAAAGACAGAAAAGCCACAACCGCACATTCTACACTCCCCTTGCACAAACACACATCACATACATACAAACACCACCACTCTCAACACTGAGACACTCAAACTCTTACCTACCTAGCCTAACCCACACCTCACACTCCCCAACACAGTCACATACAAACAAACCCTCTCGAAAACCCTTAAAAAACATAACACTTACCTAACGCAGCATCAGTACCGCAAGTTCGACATTTCTGGGTTCGATATTCTGCAGTTTCGTGCAACTGCAGATTCAACTATTTGGTCTTGAAATACTGAAATTCAACATTTCAGTATTTCGAGATTCAAAAAGTAATACATATGCACAAAGGCACACACACACACACACACACATATATATATATATATATATATATATATATATATATATATATATATGCATATATATATATATATATATATATATATATATATATATATATAGATAGATAGATATATGTATATAAAATATATATATATCTATATATATCTATATATATGGTCATAACATGTAGTGGAGTCATACCCAGCACCACACCTCTCCACCTGTTATTGCAAGAATTCTGGACAAAGGCTGTCAAAATGGGGTGACAATGGGCCAAGACTAGGGACATAATGTACGTACTGTAGTTATAAATGTAGAATGTTGCTACAGTAACAGGGTTTGTGTCAGCATACAAATTCTGAAAGATGAATGGAGTGAGTGAATCAATGGATGCGGTAGTGGTATCAGAAAAACGAATGTACAGCAAACAACACTGAATTTGACTTCTGCACAAAAGTGTTTTCAGCTAAATTTGCCAGAGAAAGTTGCAGTGCAGCAGGGAACTCCATCAAGAGGTGCCAAGAGAAAAAAACAGCAGCCCACTGCATTACAACAAAGCAGCAGTAAAGTAGCTGGTTTAAGAAAGGTATTTTGAACTTATCAGACTTTGTTTTGTCAGATGCCCATATTTCTTTGTTTGAGAAGAATTTAAAGTTTCTTCCAAGTAGCTCAGATGCCACAGTGACAGCACTGACTGACTTAAAGTTGTTTGTAAGAACTCTGAATTTTAAATTGCTCTATAAAAATTATGCTCAAACTGATGTTTTGAATTGTAAAAATGAAGCACATTTGTACCAATTAGTAATCCAGTTTTAAAAGCATTTCATAATGTCTTGAGAATGAAATTAGGCAGTTGTATGCCAAATATGTTAAAAAGAAATATTATAATTTAAAGTATGATGAGTATGAAGCTATGAAAACCTTGCAGAGTGACATTAACATCATTATTAAACAAGGTGATAAGGGTGGGGCCACTGTAATCATGAATCAAACTAAATATACTGCCTCACTAAAACTGTTGTTGAATGATGAGCACACTTTTAAGAAAATTACTTTTTCTGAAGTTAGAAAATGTATCAGTGATGTAAACATGGCTATATATGACTTACAGCTTAGTGGTGATATAAATATTGAATTGTTTGATTACTTTACTCTGCCTTGTCCCAGAATTCCTCAGATATATGGTTTACCTAAAATTCATAAGTCGCTCACCAACCCACCCCTGAGACCTACTGTATCAGGAAGGGGTCGAGTGAGTGAACCATTGTCTGTATACCTGCATAAAAGGCTACGTCAGTTTTTGTATATGTGGCCTGGTGTGGTTAAAGATACTTCTGACTTTTTGAGGAAACTTAATGAGTGGCATGTTCAAAGAAATCCAGAAGGAGACTTTGGTTATTTACTTGTGACAATGGATATAACTTCCCTGTTCACAGTAATTCTGAATGATTATGGGCTTGAAGCCATACAAGAATTTTTAAATAATGAAGTGTCTATGCCATCAAATGAAATAGAGAATATTTGCTTATTTCTGGAACTAGTGTTCACAAAAAACATGTTTCTATTTGATGATGAACCTTATTTGCAACAGGCAGGAGTGGCCATGGAACATCAGTGGCCAACAAATATGCAAATATTGCATTGTATCAGTGGGAAAAAAAGTTTATATATAGTGACAGGCATGTTTTGAATAGTAAAGTTGAATGTTATCAAGGATTTGTGGATGATTGTTTTTTGTATGGAAAGGGAGTTTTGATGAGCTGCATGAATATATTTCTTATTTAAATGGCACAACAAATGTTCTTAAATTTAAAATGGAACAGTCTGACAAAGAGATAGTGTTCTTGGATATATGTCTGGAGAAAAAAAATTAGAAAGAACAGAAACCAGCATTCACAAAAAAGAAGTCCATGCTTGCCGTTATGTGCATAAGCAAAGTATGCATGCACTTCACGTGTTTCCAGGAATAATGAAGGCTCAGTTGGGTCGGGTCAGTAAGTTCAATACTGATGACCAGAAATGTAATCAGCAGCTAGAAGAGATGGCTGATGAATTTATAAATAGTGGTTATAATCAAACAGAACTTCTTAGAATTTGTGATGGGGTAGAATAGGACAGAGAAACCTCTCTGAAACCCATATTTTCTAAGGGGGCAGAAGAAGTGGTATAAAAGGGAGTTCAATGTAGTAAAATTAGGTATGTAATTACTTTTAATGTAAGGACAGGTGATCTTAATAGAATTATATAAAATAATCGGATTATTTTGTTGGGTCTACCTGAGCTGCAGACAATTCTGAATGAAAAGCCTTATTTTTCTTATAGGAACACTAGAAACTTAAAAAGAAGACTATGTTATAAAGATTTTAAAGTATATGCCAAGCAACAAACAGTTACAAAGCAAGGCACTTTTAAATGCATGAATTGTAGTTGTTGTAATGCTATTTTAACAGGTAATAATAATGTGTTCACGCATTCTGTGAGCAACAGGCAATATATTTTCCCTCTCAGCCAGTTGTAATACCAACTATGTGGTGTACCTTGCCACTTATGTAAAATGTTTTTCATTTTATGTGGGGAAAACCACCAGAAGGCTGAGGGAGTGAATTATTGAGCATAAGTCAGATATAAGAAGAAAAAATGACAAGAATGCTCTAAGGAGACATATCATGAACAAGGCTGAGGACCATTGTTTTACTTTTAGGGTAATAGATATAGTAGTGAAAGGAACCACGGGGGCGTGATTTAAACAATTTTCTTGAAAATATAGAGTATGAATGGATTATTAGATTCTGTGCAGAGTCTGAACCTGGTCTTAACAATACTGTAAGTTTTAAACCTGTTTTAGTAAGAATATAACAACAAAATCTTGAATGTATTTTAAAAAAAAAATGTTATGCAGTGTCATGTGATATGTTGTCTGTGTTCATGTGATACTTGTTTGCTCTTATTTAAATAGTGATTATTCTGTGTAATGGTATTAGCATCAAGAAAGGTTATTACCCAAAATCTTTGCTTTAATAAAATTTTTACTTTCTATAGTATCACAGGAAGTTCACAACTGTTTGTATGTAATCAAGTCACACAAATTTGGAGTCAGGAAGGAAAAGGGTATTCAGAAATATAACTGCAAAGCTATAAAAAGGAAGAAGCAATTGCTAGCATTCAAATGAGAAAATTGTATCAATGTGTGTGTATGTGTGTGTGTGTGTATATATATATATATATATATATATATATATATATATATATATATATATTTATGTGTGTGTGTGTGTGTGTGTGTGTGTGTGTGTGTGTGTGTGTGTGTGTGTGTGTGTGTGTTTTGGTGTGGCATATGAAGTGGAAGAATTTGTTTTACTTGAAGAATAGGTGATGTAATGCCATGCAGTCTCCCGGTTTTCTATGGAAACAGAATGATGTGCAAAAATATATTTTTTGAATGGACAGCTGTCTTACTTAGGTACTGTTGGAGAATATATTGAAGTTTTGCTGTTTACAATTCTGCCTTGTATATTTTTACCATTTAGAATAGTCAGGTCCAGTATTTCATCACTAACAGATAGTTAGGATCTTAAGAAATAATTAACCTAAATGCTTTACTACTCTCTTACCTGTCTTATTCATCATAACCTGTTCTTCCAGTTATTTTCCTTTCACTTCCTAAAGGCACTATTTTCCCATACCTAAATTATGTTTAATATTGCACATTTCTTGATTAAAATAATTCCATAAGCACTACAGCTACAATTCAAAATAATAGCCTCACTCACAATAGTTGCAGTTCTAATAGGTATTTGAACATACATCACGAATACCATACCACTGCTATACCTTCAAACAAAATTCATCAATTCAAACCTCACCCACTCTTCCTCCAGAAAAATAATCCCCTTAAATATAATACAAAACTGACTTGCATTCAATGCAAAAAAATATATATATATTAACATTCCTACTAAAAAACTCCTGAAGTTATCTAATCAAACAATTCCATAAGCAAAAGGTTTGGCTACAAAAGGCTTCAAACTATCTTGCTAAGGTTAAAGATTTTTTTTGAAGTTTTTATGCCTACTGCTGAAATTAGCAAAATCTGGGAATGTACTAGCTAATCCAGGACAATCAAAGCTTTACTCCGAGAATGCTAAAATTAGCAGCAATTCCACTAGAAACAAAGGTTTCACAATTACCAGCTTAAATGCTTGCAATTTTAATAATAAAAGGACAAATTTGTAAGCCTAGTTAATATCTAAAACCCCCACGTTTTCCATTTCTGAAACCTAGATGAAAGATGACTTCTGTTCCTCTAACTACATATAAATAACTATCAAATTTTCAATGACAAAAAACGGACAGAGTTATGGTAGAGGGGATTCTCTGCTGATTAAAATGAATTCTTCCATTAGCACAATCAAAGTATATAAATCTGAAACTGATGATGATAAGAGCCTAAACTGAATCATCTCACATTACCCTCAGTGGTTACATCTACCTTTAGGTAGGATCATTCCATATCCCTCCTTACTCCTGAGTCCCTGTTTGCTGCAATATAGTACTAAAATGTTTCTTAACAGGGTTACAAATAACACAATTGTATTAGCTAACTTACACATTAATAATAAAGTGAAGGAATCGACTCTTTTTAAGAAAAGTTTTGCAATATGACAACTTAGTACATGTAATACAAACATCTACTAGGCTAGATATACAAATTGGCAAACATTTACTCCAGATCTAATCATTATCATTATGATTATATAGCACAGATATTTTCACACAGAGATACTCCTAACTTTCTTAAGTAACCATTCCCCTGTCAAATCTATCTAGAGTTTCCGTACTCCTAAAAATCCACACCAAATATTTACATGATGATCTTTGCCAAGATTAAAGCTCCTGGCCTTTAATGCAAAACTTGGTGATATAGATTGGTCCAACCTCTACAGTATGACTAGTCCATGGACTACACTGACTCTGTTCATTTCAACTCCTTTATCAATTCAAGATTCATTATACTATCTTAGGAAAAGAAGGTCTGAAGCTAAGCAATGTCCACAGCTAACATCAGAGATTAAAGAGGAAATGAGATGCAGGGATGATACATGGAAAGCATAGAAAAGTATCCCTCTGAAGGAGGAACTGCAACATGGCTATCTTAGCATCAAAAAAGAAGTTGGAATTGCTAACAACACAAAGTTACTTATCTTAGACAACTGCAAAAAGAAAAAGAAATGGTATTAACCAAAGATATTTTATAGAGAAATAAAATGGCTAATTGATGCATTTTCTAAATCTCAACAGTCCAAAAATCGTTCACCCTTTTCCAACCCCTCCTACTTTCTCATTGATTATGCTCTCTTCCTTAAAACCTCCATTAACAATAGGGAGTTTTTTTACCACATTGCTCTCTCTTAACCCATCTTGACAAGCCTCCTTCCTCTCAACTATTCCACCTAGACTAGGCAATATCCTCCCCTTCACACAAATAACTGTCAGACAATAACTGTTAGGCAAACATGACCCTTACTCCAAAATCTAAACAATGCAAGTACCAACTTCTCCAAGATACTTCCTACCTTTTTAAAGCTTGCTGCAGAAAATGTTAAACCTCTAAGCCATATCTTCAGTCTCTTCCTAACTATTGCATCATGCTTTCTGCTTTCAAACACAAATCCATTATTTCTCTACCTAAAATATATTCAGCCAAGTTAATGATTACAAGATCATCTCTAATCTTTACCCCTGTGACAAAATGTTTTAAAACTGATGTACAAACAGGTTTTAAAACATATTAACAGCTGTGATCTACAGTATGATGTACAGCATGATTTTTGAAACGCCCTTACCTTGCTTACAGCCCTTTTAACTGCCACTAACAAAATGGATTCTAACATGAATGAATGGCAAATACTTATAGTCCTTTTCATAGATATAGACAGGGCTTTTGAAGCTGTCAGTCATAGCATTTCAATAAACTAGAAAGAGTAAACTTTGACGTTAGCTAAATCCAAAGATTCATAAATGTAAATTTGCCTATGTCACACGTGATAATTCAATAAAGGTGTTAAAAAAATAAGACAGGTCATTGCAGGTTACGTTCAACAGCACTTTTGCCTCTGTTGGTGTACTCAGTACAGGTGTCCCAGAAAGATCAGTATCAATGACCTTCCTATTGGACTTTCATGACTCAGTTTGTGTATATACACTGAAAATTGCAATCTAACAATAGTCGCAGTGATGTTCAAAGCAAACTGTAACTAGACTTCCCTCTGTTGTGCAACTGGTTGCTTTCAAATAAAAAATTAACCAGAAGAAAACTAATGTAATGGCCATCTCTCCAATAAAGAAATGAATTAATATTCTTCCCATTCTCTTAAAAGATCTCAGCTGTAACAGCATTGCAAATGTCACTGATCAGAAGTATCTAGGTGTAATTCTAGATCCAGCTACATTCTTTTCAAAACACATAGACAGCACATCCAATAATGTCCTTGGCCAACTGAAATGTTGTCACAGGATCATCCACTTTTGAATCCTGTGGACACACTTATGAACAGCTAAAAATGTACTTATACCCAAGCTGGAATACAGTAGCCTTCTAGTCTTAAACTCAGTTAAGAAATATCATATGATGCAAATAGTAGAAAACAAAATCTGTAGATTTATTCTTCTAGCCTAGCAATCAACCCATCACTGTATACTGTTACAAAATACCAATTGGCTCTCAATGACCAATTTGATTAACTTTCTCATTAGCTCATTTATTTTCAACATTTTAAAACTAGCTTATTTCCTTAGCATATTATACATTGTCTACCGTACATTCACAACTGCGATATGTGAAAGACCTTTCATTAGACTAAGCCCTGCTACCTGGAAGCCCTTCACTACGGACATCAGAAAACAAGAATCTATCAAGGCTTTTAAAAAAGCCCTCAATGAACAGATCCATACTGCTATCAAGATAATGGTTAATACTTAAAACAATCATATATGTCACTTTATAATTTACTGACCTAAACTCTGCCTTATTCCCACTAGTATTGTATCTTAATGTTGTACTCTTCAGTTGTTGATGTACTTTTGGTTGCTGTGTCTTGTGCAAACTGCTGATATGTTTTGCTTTGATATTGATATGATTAGTTCAAAATACTGTAGAAACTACAAACATAAGTGTTCTGTTCAACCTGCTGACATGCTATGATTTTTTTATTAATACGTTCTGGTCCAACTGCTGTAAATACTGCAAGTACAAATTGTGAAATCTAACTCTGTTGCTGATAACTATACTGATTGCTCCTGTGAATAGATGATATTCTGTTATAAAGTAAATTTACTATACTCTGATCTAATTAACATGGGTAGTAACTGAAAAGGGTTTAAGAGTCCAGCCTAATTGCCGAGTCATTAAATTGGAATAAATAAATGGTGTATTTGTTTAACTTGGACTGAATGTTTTCTTCTTGTGAAATATTTATGTCTGCATATTTAAGAGGTACCGGCATTGCCTTTCTTTATTCTTATGTACACTGCGAACAGGCACCTCCCACCACAGCTCCGGTGTTTCAGAGCAGCTTCTAAGTGAAACTAGTGTATGTCTCAACTGCTTTGTGTAAATAATAGCTATTTATCTGCCCTAATTGGGGAGCTTGCTGCTAGGACACCTCAGTCTCTTGCCACTCTTGTTTGTCTCTACTCCACTCCTTCCCCTTGATAGTCTCTCTCTGTAAATTCCCTGTAAAGTTCTCCCCTCCTCATTGACTTAGTCTCTCTGTTTTGGCCACCTTCCTCAATACCACTACTTTACTGTTTACATCCCTTCATTCCCATAATATAACGGCCATCCCTCTCACCTACCTGCACTTAGTATCTTTCGAGATAGGTTTTTTGTTAATGTCTCTAGGGTTAGTCCATTCCAAGGGTGGTTGCTACCCGCTATGTTCACCCTCCACTTCGCTCCAGGCTCACTCAGCTCCCCTACCCTACCCCCATTCTCACCCACCCCCTCTTTCATTATATTTATACTTACAAACCACACCCCCCACTTAGTAACCACTTCCTACCAATTATCCAATTAATCAGTCACAAACCACCACACCCCCACCCTCACCATAGCAGCCGCATTCAGCCTCACTCTAACTACTTATCACCACATTTGCTTACTGAATCACTCCACATAACCAATCTAGGTCACCTCAAACTATTATAATGTCTCATACTGTAGACACTCGCACAATGAACCCCATAATATATACAATCATGATTATAATGCTCCTCAAACCCACAGCCCTCACCTCTTACCACACTCAACTACAACACAACATCTTCCTCCTCTGGCAAACTACATCCATTAGCTATCACTTTGTAACTACAACCATACACATAGCTCCATGCCTCTTCACTCCCTCACACACACTAACTATTACCACCATAACATACAATCAACCAAATGAACAACCAACAATTCACTAAAACACATTATTATCAACAAGTTTACCAAACTCTACTTACATTTAATGACTAAACTACCATGCTGTGGGGACATACATCCCAACCCTGGTCCCAACCCGCTAGCAAACACACACCCTGACCCTCTTACTGATATTATCCTTAGACATAATAACTCTCTCTTCTTCCTTAACATAAATGTAAGAAGTATCTTAAAGAAAACTCACAAACTCCACACAGTACTTCAGCTATATAAACCTTGTATTGTAATGACTGAAACCTGGCTAAAACCAGAAATCAGTAACAATGAAATAATACCACCAGCTATAACATCTTACTCAGGGACAGAAATGGTAAAAAGGATGGAGGCGTAGTACTACTATTCCAAGATCAGCTCAAGTTAGAACAAATTGAGGCTAATATACCACACATAGGTAATATAGAAACTATCATAGCTCAGTGAAAGCCGAATCCCAATAAACCTTTTAATATTATAGGCTGTTACCACCCACCTGGTAACAATGTTACCAGTATTGAAATCCTACTAGACTGGATATCTACCTCCTTCCCTCACGAAAATATCTTCCTACGCGATTTTAATATAGACTGGAATAACTGCTCTTGCCACAATCCAACTACTCACATTAACCTTCATGGGTTTACCCAACTTATGACAGCCCCCACCAGAATAGATAAAACATCAAAACGACAGTCCATCCTGGTCTGGATTCTTATATCCAACCCCTCACTTGTATCTCTAGCAGGCTGTCTGCCAAACAACCTCAGTGACCATCAAACTACCTTCCTCCTTAGAAAAAAACTCACCATATTAATCAGGCAACCTTAAGAATAGTCAGGAACAAAACAAACTTCAAACCAGAAGAGTTTAGAAATTCATTAAAAAGATGTAATTGGAAACCACTAACATCACTGTCACCAGATGAGGCAGTCAACTACTTCAGCTCAACCTTCCTACAAATATTAGACCATCATGCACCCACTAGAACCATTAGAGCAAGACAAACTATGCCCCCTAGCTAAACAAGGAAAGTAAAACTCTCCTCAAAGACAGGGACAGAGCATGGACAAACTACCACAAAAACAAAAAACATTCAACAAAACAAACCTACTCAGAGCTTCGTAATAAAGCCAAAAAATGCATTAAATCTGATAAAATCAACTCCTACCAGAACCACCAAGAAAAACATCTCTACAACCCACAAAAATTTTGGGCCACTATAAATTTTGTACTAAAACCAGGAAAGACTACAACTCCTACACCTAAAACAGTAATTAACTCTGAGAGCATGCCTACACAATTCAATACATTTTTCACTGAATCAGTGCAAGCCCTTACAAATACCCAATGTATGAATAACAACCCTGGCCCACCACCCAAAAAAAAATAAAACTAACCCACATCCTTTACCCTACATCCAACCTCAACCAAATCCATTTTGAAACTCCTCCAAAAGCTTAAAGCAACCACCCTGGCCACAGGTAATCTATTAGAAGAGTTTCTACAGCTAGCTGCAGATGCCATAGCTTATCCCATAGCCATCCTAATTAACAGATCTATAGCAGAGTGTAAAGTTCCTAACATATGGAAAATCTCTCACATTATACCATTACACAAGGGAGGAAATTCCATAGAACTAAATAACTACCAACCTATAGCTATTCTGTCACCATTAACAAAGATTCTGGAACGAGCTGTTTACACCCAACTCATAGACTTCCTCCTCACCAACAACCTGCTATCTAAAAACCAACATGGCGTTAGGCCCTTCCACAGCACCACAACAGAACTAATATCCTTCTCCAATACAGTTAACCACCACAGAAACAAAGAACAACTAGTTTCAGCCATTTTTCTAGACCTGCCTAAAGCCTTCGACATGGTTAACCATAACAGTCTCCTTAAAACACTAGCCACACTAAATACCAGCACACATTCTATAACATGGTTTAAAAGCTACCTATCAGGTCATCAACAAGCAGTGAAATGGCACAACCTACTATCCTCTCCTCTGCCTGTTACCATAGGTGTCCCTCATGGCCCCATACTTGGTCCACTACTGTTTTCTTTATTTAGCAACCAGCTCTCATCCTCCACATCTAATGCCTCAGTAGTAAAATACACTGATGATACCACCCTGATTTGTGCAGTACAAACATTAGATGACCTACACTCCCTGACTCAACAGTCCTTCTCTCAAGCTGAGACTTGTTTCACTAACTCTCAGCTAATCCTGAATCCAAATAAAATGAAACTTCTCCTATTCAACACAGGTAGATCCAGTCCCCCATATGACACCTACACCATCATATCCAGAAACTAAATAACAATCAGGTGTAGAAATCCAAACTATAAGAACCAGTAAAACCAAACAAGACGAACCAATTCGACTGTAGAACACTGGTTTATTAATGCTAGTTAAAAATATGACACAACAGTAACGAGTACTAAGCGCTTTCACCCATAAAATATACTGGGTATCATCAGAGTACAAACACTATCACAATGAATTCCATTTAAATAGAAGCAGCAACTAATAAATTAAATAATTAAATGATGACTAATAAACAACAATTATAATTAATTTAATTTAACAATCATTTGTGTATATCTCATTGTAATCCCTGAAAAACTACTTTAAAAAGACTGCCTATATCAACGATTATAATGCCAAGACTTGTAAAACAAATATTAAAATGCAATGTACAATATCTTAAAAAATTGTATGTGTGACAATTACATATAATAAAAAACTCTAGAATTGTAAAAAATAGTTAAAAACAATAACATAAATATTAAAATAAATACATCCATTAATTGTCTAAAATAGGCCATTAGATATTTGTGATTAAATAAATTGTGATTTATGTCTAAGTATACTGGCTATAGAAATATAGTCATTGATACCTGGATGAATACTTGCATTAAGTCTGAGTTGCCATAGACATTCTTTAACTTCTAGTAATGTCTTGTCATCACCTCCTTTATTGTTGTTATAAGGTATTCTATCTATCACGAAGAATAAGAACCTTTTAAAATTATCACACCTTACACTATGTGTATAGAGGGCACTAGTGTCATTTTTCTTTTTTTTTTTTTTTTTTTTTTTTATGTCTCTAACATGTTTTCCTATTCAATCTTTAAGTTTTCTAATGGTTTTCCCCACGTAGTAGGCTGAGCAAGTAGCAAGGTAAACTACCATTTTTGTATTGCAGTTGCAATACCCTGGGCATCTGATAGTTTTTCCAAAGTTACAAACTACTACATAAGGTCCGTCATTAATATATTTACATGTGTGGCATGTACCACATTTACCCATCTTGGACTTTAGGTAAATATTCTTACAATGTGTTGCTTCATAGTATTCTTTTAAATTCATGCCTCTACTGTAAGTAATTTTAGGCCATAAACCAAGAATGTCGATACATTCATCATTGTTCATAAATACACTAGCCCAACTCTCACGTACAGTATTGACAATTTTCATAGTTATTTCATTAAAAGGAATAACTAACGTATCATTTCCAATTATTGGTCTATTCTCACAAATAGTATTTGTAATTTCAAACTTTATAATAGGTTGATACATTTTCTGTCTTTTCATCTGTATCTCAGCACTTACTTTATCAATCAAATCCTTTGGGTATCCTCTATCTAAAAACATACTTGACAATATTTTAATTTCATCACAATATCTAATGGCCTATTTTAGACAATTAATGGATGTATTTATTTTAATATTTATGTTATTGTTTTTAACTATTTTTTACAATTCTAGAGTTTTTTATTATATGTAATTGTCACAGATACAATTTTTTAAGATATTGTACATTGCATTTTAATATTTGTTTTACAAGTCTTGGCATTATAATTGTTGATATAGGCAGCCTTTTTAAAGTAGTTTTTCAGGGATTACAATGAGATATACACAAATGATTGTTAAATTAAATTAATTATAATTGTTGTTTATTAGTCATCATTTAACTATTTAATTTATTAATTGCTGCTTCTATTTAAATGGAATTCATTGTGATCGTGTTTGTA
Organism: Protopterus annectens; assembly: GCF_019279795.1. Taxonomy (NCBI): domain Eukaryota; kingdom Metazoa; phylum Chordata; order Ceratodontiformes; family Protopteridae; genus Protopterus; species Protopterus annectens. The sequence continues at coordinate 931,171,930 of NC_056735.1, read as the reverse complement.
CTCTGATGATGCCCAGTATATTTTATGGGTGAAAGCGCTTAGTACTTGTTACTGTTGTGTCATATTTTTAACTAGCATTAATAAACCAGTGTACTACAGTCGAATTGGTTCATCTTGTTTGGTTTTAAATAACAATCAGCCCTACCTCCCACACCAAACTCTTAGGGGTAGAAATAGATTGCAACCTTAAATATGACATTCATATAGCCCAAACTATAAAAACGGTTCATAAAAAGCTCGGTCTCCTTTATCGCAATAAAATTTTTCTTACTAAACAAACTAAAGCCACCATAGCCAGAACACATCTGCTGTCTACCCTCCTCTACACATCTCCAATACTTACTAACCTATGCAAAACTGACCTACAGAAGCTAGAAACCTGCTGTAACAAGATTGCTAGATTTGCTACTGAAACCCTATGTAAGAACCATCACTGTGTAGCTCTCAAGCAACTGGGGAGGCTTGAGCTACCTCAGCTATTGAAACTCAACCAATTGTCATTTGCACATAAAATATACTACCAACCAACTAAAACTCCAGCTCTACAAAATGTAATTATACCTTATTCCACCACTAGAACCTTAAGATCCAGCACCCAAAACCACCTAGAAGTCATCAAACATAACAATGATGCAGGAAAATCTCTCTTTAGCTATTCCACAGCTAACGCTTAGAAACCCTTACCTTATTACCTAACCTCCATGCACTCCACTACCCAATTCAAAAAGCTTTTCAAAGCATACTATATGGATTCCTGGTTATGCTCCTGTGACTCCCCAGGATAAACATTGTTCAGCTACTCATCCGCCATCTAAACCTAATCTCAATCTAATTTCCATAGAGCAAATAGTCCACCAAATATGTTTACCGTAACTGCACCACCTACCTGGATATATAATAACAACACTATACTTGTCAAATAACATTCAAAGCTTCTATGTGAAGTATTATACTGGCACTACCTACGAAAGTACTTCATTCACCTAAATTCTGTTGAGTACCCATTTCCCTATAGGTCCTTTCTGACTCAGTTACACAGCAATCTTTTTCACTATTTCTAGCATGACAAAGGGTCAGTTGCTGGCATCCTCTCCTGTTCAGCTGGTGAATCTGGGAATCTTGAGGCAATGTTACAGTTGCCTCATGTACACAGACAACCCTCTCCTCCTCCCAACAAATACAAATATATGCGAGAGATGCAACTATATAGCCAAACTGGAGGCTGAGCTCTCTCAATTCAGTACTGGCAAGACCAGTCAGGAGGAGAAGGTAACCACGCACACCACAAACCCAGTCTCACATATAACTATCACAACTTAAAACCAAACACATAAACACACAAAAACATACTCAGAGGCGCTGATTAAAAATCTACCAAAACAACAGAGGCCTCCAAAGCAGACACCCAAGCAACCGCCACCTCAAGACATAGCACATGCAACACATAGTTCACAAAGACAGTGTGCTAAACACTCACAGCCCTTAAGGCCAAACAACATGCCAGACACACTTGTAATAGGTGACTCCATAGTCAGGCACACTGACGTCCCGCTCACCAGACTGAACAAGGAGAGGGTCACAGTAAGCTGCCTGTCGGGAGCTAGAATCCACCACATAACACAAGCACTCAGGTCACTCCACAGCAAGTACAAATATGACTCAGTCATTGTACATGCCGGTGTGAATGACCTGAGACGTACCTCCCTGGACTACATGAAAAGAGACATAGAGGAGCTCTCTGATTATGTAGCCCAGGCCGGTATGACCCTGACCCTGAGCAGCATCTTACCCTCACCAAGAATGATGCCACAGTACAAAGACAAAATGATCAGTTTTAACAATTGGCTTAATTACTGGTGTCATTCTAAGGGGATCCAGTGTCTGTCTGCTTGGGATGACATGCTTGACAAGCCACGCTGCTTCAAGGGATGGCTTGCACCTGTCACCCTGGGCTTCCGGATATTGGCCAAGGCTCTTGCCACCCCATAGTGCCTTTTTAGGCAAGGCTCAAATAACAAACCTACCTCCCTAGAAAACACAAGTGGAAAAAACTAAGGGTAATGCTGCTCAATGCCAGAAGTCTAAACCTCAAGATGCATGCCCTCAAGCCCTCCTCAGTATGGAGAACATTGATGTCTGTGCAGTGACTGAAACCTGGTTCAAGGCTCCTGAGAGCACCCCAGCACTATCAGGTTTTACCTCATATCATGCTTTCCGCCCCAAAACTTGGACCGAACCACAAAAGGAGGGGAGTATCCATTTTCATCAAAGATACCCACACCTCCAGGTTAGTGGCAACGCACGAAGCATTGGAGACTATCCAGGTGCAACTAACCATAGGCAAAACTGCCTTACAGTTTGTAGCATGCTACAGACCACCCTCTCAAACTCAGGAACCCCACACAGCCTTCCTGAAGACACTGGAGAGTATGAATGTCTCTCCAAATACCATCATTTTGGGAGACTTCAACTACCCAAACATAGACTGGGAACATTACTCAAGCCCCAACACCCTAGCCCAAAGGTTCCTAGAATTCATAAACTCAAATGCAATGGAACAACTAGTCACCATTCCCACAAGAGGAGACAATATACTAGACCTGATCATCACAAACATGGGGACAAAATGCTCCACACCAGAAGTACATCCCTCTTTGGTAAGATCAGACCATAAATTAATCTCACTGGAAATCCACATCCCGCCCCCACCCCCTGCACAAAGACCACAGTGAAGAACTTCTCAAAAGCAAACTTCACACTTCTTAAGACTGAAGTGGTATCTTTCAAGGCCCCTGGGCCAGTGGAAACCACAACCCACACTGCTGAATCTTTTGCAAATGCCTTCTATGGGCACCTTCAAGAATGCATGGATCATGCAATCCCAAATAAAACCAAGACCCATTCCCCAAAGGCAGGCGCCCGGTCTGGTGGACCACAGCCATAAACAAACTTTACAACAGGAGGAGGAAGCTACTACATGACAGAGCAAAATCCCTAAAAGGGAAGGCATCTCTGATCAGTACTAGCAAAAAACTACGATCACTCATAAAATCATCCAAGGCCAACTTTGAGAGAAAAATCGCAAAAGACACAAAAGACAATCACAAGGCCTTCTTTAGCTATGTTAGAAACCTGGGTGGAAACTCCCAGATATGCTCAGAGTTAGTCCAAAATGACACAAAATACACTGAACCCACTGACATTGCCAACATTCTGGCAGAGCAGACAGGTTCAGTGCAAATTTCTCCTCCCCCTCCCCCCAAAAGGAGAAATAACCATCCCAGCAGAGTGTAGCCTCCCTAACATCTCAGATGCCCAGGTGAGAGCCGCCCTGTCTAAAGCTAAAAACACAGCATCAATGGGACAGGATGGTGTCCCGGGCTGTGTGCTACATGAACTCCAAGAGGAACTAAACCCACACATAAGGCTGCTGTTTAATCTTAGCCTTACTACAGGATACGTACCCAAAGAGTGGCGTACGGCAACAGTGGTCCCACTTCACAAAGGCGGTGCTTCTACGGACCCTGGAAATTACCGCCCCATAAGCTTGACGAGCCTGGTCTGCAAAGCTATGGAGAGGATCATTATGGAACTCATAAACAAAGACATTGGGGACCTACAGACATTGGATCCTACCCAATTTGGCTTTGTCAAGGGCAGATCCTGCCTTTTGAACTTGGTCGACTTTTTTGAAACAGTCACTAAGGCCATTGATGAGGGCAAGGCAGTTCACACAGCCTACCTTGACCTTGCAAAAGCCTTTGACACAATACCCTACTCGGGCATCATAGACAAACTCACCAGCTTAAATATAAACTCATATGTCACAAGATGGGTTTCAAACTGGCTCAAGGACAGAACCCACAGTGTCAGAGTTGCTGGAGCTATGTCAGACTCTAAGCCAGTCACAAGCGGTGTCCCACAGGGCTCAGTCCTGGGACCCCTCTTGTTTGGCATTTATTTTTCCGAGGTACAGGCAAACATAGGAGGATTGTGGCTGACAAAGTTCGCAGATGACTGCAAACTGGGCGCCATAATTGATACTCCAGCGGACACAAACATCCTTCAGAGAGGCCTCATAGAAACGGATAATTGGTGCCAGAGCCATGGCCTTAAGCTGAACGCCAAAAATGTATAGTCATACCCTTTGGGAAAAACAAGGTACCGACAAATTACCACATAGGTGGTAATCCATTAAGTATGGAAGAGGTAATCAGGGACCTAGGGACCCAGGTTGACAGTAACCTCTCATTTGACACTCACATTGCCAAAGTGGTTAGGAAGACCTTCTATATTGCCCACCTTATCATGAAGGGTCTCACATCTAGATCAAGAGAGGTCATTGTGCCCCTGTACTCTTCTCTTATCAGGCCAATGATTGAGTACAATGCCCCATTTGGGATGTATCTCACCCGACACCTGCAGCAGTTGGAAAGACCCCAAAAGTTCTTCACCAAGAGGATAAAGGGTCTTAAACATATGTCATATGCTGCCCGACTGGAAAAACTTCAGCTCTATGCAGTCGCATACCGCCTACTCAGAGGTGATCTGTGCCTGACGTACAAGGCCATGTCCAATCCTGAATTAATGGACATGCTCCACCTTAGAAAATCCAAATCCATCAGAGCCATGAGAACAAGTGACTTAAACCTCAACACAGAAATAAATAGAATGTGCTGGAGGGACAGATTCATAACCCAGAGGCTCCCTACACTCTGGAACAGAATCCCAGTCCATGTTAGGCAGAGCCCCTCACTGACTCTATTCAAGAGAAATCTCGACGAGTGGATGGGAGATCGTAGGTTTACCCCGGGGGTCATCTCTGTGTCACTACTAGACAGAGGCATAGTAAACTAAACCCTAAAAGGGCGTAGTATTCTCATCCTAAGGGGTGGTGTAAGCCACATACTTAATACTTAAATGCCCTAGGGCAGATAGCCTAGTGCGAACCTATGAACCCATGAACCTATATGAAACTATCTACTATGGTTCCTCATTGTGTTCTGATATGTGAAAATATCTGCAAATGTTTTTTGCTGTATTTTTCCTGTATGTCATCTTTTGCCAACTATTATTAATAGATATATATGCTATATTACCTGGTGATTCGTACTTTTTTGACCTGTCAAACACTGAACTGTGTAATATGTGATTTGTAATTTTTTGACTTGTGTAGAACTGTCTAAAATGTATCTGGAGCTTTTCTCCCCGGGCCTCTGCTGAAAAAGGACCTGTGTCCAGTAGGACTTTCCCGGTAAACAACTGTAAAATAAATAAAATAAATATGTAAAGCTTTATTTATTCACTTTTAAAATCTTGTCTCTATTATTTATTTATTAGTGCATTGTTGTTTATTATTTGAGAAGTGGGTATTATCACTTTATGTTGGAAAGCTGTGTTATCCACCTCTAATAGAGCAGATCACTTGAGTGTACTACTATATATATATATATATATATATATATATATATATATATATATATATATATATATATATTACTTATAGTTTACATTTGGCTAAATAAATAATATATGGTAATTGGTACACCTCTATCCATATCTACGGTAGTGACAGTGCTACAATGCCAAGAACAATGTTTTAAACAATTGAAAAGTTCTGTTAGCTTTCCCTGAGAATTGTGATTCTGACATGGAGAATGAATCCCGAATAACTTCAAAGTATTTATGGCAGGCTATCTGGTGGCTCCAGAAAAGAGACTGAATATTACCTAAGCTTTTATCAGCAAAAGTAGAAAAATACTGTCCTCAACTGCGAACATTGTTAGGAGATGGAAAGAACTCTTTAATGAACTCCTGAATCTGCTGCTAAACACAAACAGTGGAAATTGATACATTTGGAACATTCTGCTACTGCAAAGAGGAAACAGTTTTGTATTCTACTGTGGCAAGGCTATAGCAGTCTATGTCATCTGGCCATAAATTCCAGAAGGCACTGGATGTTGTTGGGGTGTTGTGAATGGTTAACGTGCCTTTATACTGTTGCATGTATGCCTGGGATGATACATTTTGACTGACAAATGGGGTAGCAGTCTCCATTTTCAAAAATAAAATAAAAGTATAATACTCTTCAGACTCCCTAGAAAAATATATACAGAATACTGAAAAGGAGACTTCATCCCATAGCCAAGCCTTTAATTAAGGAGAAGCAATACAGTTACTATCCTGGACATGGAAGTGTAGATAAAGTTTGCCAGCATTGTCTACGAGTGTTTTATAGACTTGGAAATGATTAATTTTGTACTCTTAAATGTCTTGTTAGACATGCTGCAGCAGTATGGGAGAGTTTAAGGACCATTGCTATGTGCCATTCAATCCCTATATTGGAGGTCTGATAGCTGTGTCTTTATTCTAGGCATTAAATCAATCATATTTTGGGATGTATGATTCCTAAAGGTAGGCCTTGTCCGTCATCTTGTTTATAATGTTAATGGAAGGAATATCAACAAGCAGGCAAGGTTTGAACAGCATTTTCTTTGGGGATATGATGTTTGCTTCTTTTTGTTTAGAGATAATGTTGGCCCCTTAGCCTCAAATGACTATGATCTCCAGGATGCATTGAATCTGTTGCTGATTGTGAAGCAGCTATGTTGAAAATTATCATCTCCAAAATAGTGGTCACAGTTCTGTATGGAAAATAAATGAGGGGGGACCATTTACCTTAAATGGAGGAATTTAAGCTTGTTCATTAGTACTGATAAATGGGATTAGGATACAAACCAGAGGATAGGTGCATTGTAGAAATGCAGCAGGCATTGTAGATGACTGTGGTAGTGAAGCAAAGTGTTTAAATATTTATGTTCCCATTCTTGGCCATGGTCTTGTTCTTTGCATACTGACTGAAGTGATTTAATCAAGGATAAAAACAGCTGAAATATGTTTCCTTTACAGAGTAGCAGCACTCACTCTCTAAAATATTCTGAAGACCTCTGCAGTTTGGAAGGATCTTAGGGTACAGCCACTGATTGATCCTATTTAGAGCATTCATATTAGGTGTCATGAGCATCTGGAGTACATCGTTATCTCTCTGGTACTCTACCAGGCATCATACACAAGAAGACTTAGGAAATGGAGGTATTATAATGCTTTGCATACTTGAGGACAGCTAACGATCCCACTGAAAAAGGAAGAATGCTACTGTTTGGGCTAAGAAAGTGTAGTCTACCCTCCAGATCATGATACCTCATTGATCTTTGCCAGGACAAAACATTTAGAAAGTAAAAAAAATGAATAAATCTTAAAAACGTTTAGAAACTGAAATAGTTAATGAATCATACCAGTTCTTATTTTGAAATAAATACTGTTAATTTAATACACAAAAAAAGTTGAAAAAGAAAAATGAAGATGCTTTTTCTGCATTACTTAAGATGTTTCATCTTTAGAAGTCTGTATTTACAATTTAATGTTAGCATATCAAAAAGTAAGATTATTGTCAAGTTCAACAGCAGAAAAATAACTTTGGGACATTAAATAACAAGTAATATAATTACAAGACATAAGTCTAGTTCCCATCACCTTAAACAAGACATGTAATATTTTACTAAAAAATACATCCTATGAACAGTACACACTGAAATAACTACAAAAAAATCAGAAAATGAAACATCTTAGAGTGATGTCTGGCCTTGCATTCTACATATACTTGCTGATTTCTAAATAAAAAAGATTATCTTGATCCTTGCTTGTACTACTTTGATTCTGTGCATATGACATTGACTGTGTCTGTATTTCTGGCACTTAAATATGTGTTGTCTCTTTTTACAGAGGTATAGTAGAAGCCCTATAATAATGAATTTAATTCTTGATTAAATGAATGAATGAATTTAATTATTATTCGGGCGGTGCAGTAGTGCAGCAGAAGCATAATAAGAGGTTCTCCAGTTCAGTTCTTGGCTGGGGTACCTTCTGTACAGAGTCTGCATGTTCTCCCTGCATTCATGTGGGTTTTCTGTAGGTACTCCGGTTTTCTCCCATGTTACCAGTATCTGGAGCATTTCTCTCCTGAACTCTGCTGAAAATTCGCTTCATTCCAAGTCAGACTTTCCCAGTAAACAAATGTTAAATAATAAATACATTTATTCCGCCACATCAAATGGCAAGAATTCATGAGGTAATGTGTTCTTCTGCTTCATTGTCCACTATTATCAGCACTTATTTTCTGATACTAATGGCACTGAACATACTCTGCTGTAAAGGTATCCACCTTTAGACAATGCTAGATGCACAACACTTGCACATACACCATTACAACATTTGCTTTTCACCAAAATCTTCAATTCAGATCTGTGGTTGCAGTCTGTCTATTCCTTCACATACAATTTACAGGGTGATAAAGAAATAACATCTCAGAAACATCTAGTCCATAGATTATGAAAAAGGTACTGGGGTACTTGATACAAAGCAAATCAATGAGGTTATGAGTTTCCATATATTTTAAATTGTTTAAATTGGGGGCTTCCTCACTGACTTAAACTCACTGATGCTCAATTTGTGCTTTTGAAAATTAATAAGGAACAAGAGACAATCGCAGACACCCATTCAAACAAAGGGAGAACATTCATACTCCACAAAGAAGGCATCACATCTGAGAATCCAACAAGGGAAAATCAGATGGTGTGAAGCAGTTGTACCTACTGCTGCTTTACAATGCCACTTATGCAAATGTATGTGGTGCCTTCTTATAGTGCAGTGTTTGAATCCTTCAACCTTCATTTGCTTACAGTATGACCCTGAATAAGTGAATTAAGCAAAAAATGCTTTGCGGCAGCTAGGGAAATGGTTTGGGCTCCTCACTGGTCTCCTAGAACACATGCCTAGTAATAACTTTTTAACTCATACATTCTCAACAAATAGCTAGCCAGATAATGTGGATGTGGGTATAAGGTGATTTTTGCATTTCTTATCTATCAGTTCCTGTACGCAGATATGGAAAATACACTCTTTTTCTGGAGTAATTGCATTTGTGACTTGATCCGACAAATAGTCAGATCAAGTCATATACATAGTCTCAGATACCGTTTTCATCTTTAAGTACTTGCTATCATCTGTGTGTTTTACATTTAGAATTTTTAGAAGGCTGTGTTGAACTTTTCTAAATCTTGCTTTGTTGCTTACTTTCTCCCAGCTACACATTCTGGTTCAGCAGGACATCCCAAGAATACTACACTTGGATCAACAGCTTATGATAATGTGTCCTTTCTGGTTATTTGTACTGTCTGTGAGATTAATATAATTAGGCCGGTATTTCATTACTATGTACGTGAAAATCTACACGTGGGCATACACACATGTATACTTGTGGACACACACAGACACACACAGACACAGACACACACACACACACACACACACACACACACACACACACACACACACACACACACACACACACACACTCACACAAACACACACATATAGACATGGCTGCATACATGTAAAATAATGTATATCTTTACTGGAACTTTGACATTGATAAATGAGTATTATAGAACATTTAAATGATATAGAATTTATTAACTAATAATCCATCCACATTACCAACACATTAGTTATGATCTTGTGTATGTCATGCATTACCAGCTCTAATTGCACAGTAGCAATCTACATATCTCAACCTCATTGAAAATAAATAATTTAAGACTATAATGCAAAAAAAAATTAAAATAACCAAACAGTCAGAAAATGAATTACCAAAGAGCAGACCCAAGATAGAAAATCTACAGTAAATTATATTAACATTACTAAGCTGTTGAAGTAAAACATATTTCTAACAAATCTTAATATAGGAAACACAGTAGGTGTGCACAAACTTTGGCAGTAAAGTGTGCACAAGCCAAGAAACTAAGTCAAACTGCAAAGTTTCAACTCTCTAAAAATAAAAATGACCATCTTGTCCATAATAATAGGTATTTAACAAAAAAGCAGACATTGTGTAGTGGTACACAAAATCCATAAACCACTGTCAAAGCCCTATGACATCTTCATCAGTATGTATGGTAATGCATCTGATAAATTTACAGATTTAAGAATCAAACTTAATGAAATGATAACATTTAAAGTAAACATCATACCCAAGCCCATCTAAATAAATATACTGATGGCCCTGATATGTGAAAGGTGCTTTATATACATAGGCATATAGACTGAAACCATTTCTAGTAGTTGTTCAATAAATTACAAATAAAAACTGAAGCTGTTGGAAAAACATATTAAATCATATTTTGGTAGCTGACTAAATGGGATTTGTCAAAAGTTAGTTGCTGAATTTCCTGTTGATAAAAAATACTCAATTATTTGTTGTTCACCTACATAAAAATGCATATGTATTTATATCTATCAGTATGTAAGCCTATATATATTCTTTGCCTATCTAATGCACAAACATATCATATATGTGTGTGCATGTATATATCTATATCTGATCTCCTATGTTTTGTTGATAATGTATTTGGTCGACAAATGCAGTGGTAGCATGCCGATGGTACAGATAGATGAATGGTCCAAATGCTGATGCTGATGGTGTGTTTCTTCAAGACAGGTGATTCGGGTTGGAGAGGGTTAAATTGTGTGTTAGTGAGGTAGGCTTAGGGTTAGGCTTAGGGTTAGCTTTTCGGTGAGGGGATATCTGTTGTATGTTTATGTGTATGTGTGTATTTTAGGATTTGGGTAAGGGTTAGGTTAGGGGATAGATGTAGTGTTGTTAGTCTGTGTTTGTGCATGCCTGTGGCAGAGTGTGTCCTGTGTCTACTCACCCCGCAGCACATTATTAATGAGTGCTAACCCAAACTATAGCACCTCCTTAATAAAAAAACTTTCCATAACACTCTACTGTTCAGATGAATTTTGGGATGTTGTTCTTTTATGATCTTTTTAAGTTTGGTATTTAGTTTGTTCAAAATTATGTATGTTTGAATGTATATATTTTTCAATTTTTGCAATTCACCATTAAATGCATTTGATTATACATAATATAACCCTGGGGGTAATTCAATAAACCTTACACAGAGTGAATTTCCATGTAGGAATAGTGGTAAGGCTTGAACATGGAACATGGCTGCCGAGCAATCCAGGAAACAAGGCATAGGGCATGCACGAGAATCCTGACACTGTGCAGACACGGACGGATCCCTCAGCCAGAATATCACTGATGTGTTGCACTATTCACACAGGTTCATCAGCCAATTGGCTGTGGCATACAAAATCCTGGAATGGAATACAGGTAACTCTGGACTGGAGTCTCACTGTTACTATTGAAGGTAATACTGGGTAAGCTTCTACATTTGGAGAATTATAGCTCATGTCTAAACCCACATCTGACTATAGAGCTGTGTTATCCATATATGCCTTTGCATACACACAGCTATGTACACCTTAACTGTCTCTCACTACCTCCATCAGACAGGATTACCCTCATTTATCTGTATGTGGCACATATAAGATATATTTGCATATGATGAGTGTGATATACATGCATATCTACAGTATAGGTAACATAAGCAAATATAACAATTATAGACAGGCAGACACAGTGAGAGACAGAGAGAGAGACAGACAGAGACAGACAGAGACAGACAGAGAGAGGGGGATAGAGAGAGAGAGAGAGAGAGAGAGACCCTGAAAGGCATACAGTGAAGTACTGCTGCAGCCATTTGCACACCAGTTGTAACCAGTGGCACGTGCAAGTATGAAGGTGAGCTCCACTGAGTAATAGTAGTGAAGTAGGGGTTATAATCTCTCATTGCCTGCCTTATGTGTGCGTTTCTGTATCTATTACATTTACAACAGAATACAGACACCCAACAGGCCTATGTCTGTGTAATGGTCACCCATTTTATGGGCCTGATACTAGTGTCATCCACAACAGTGGCCCACCTGTCAGCAGCTACTGATGTCATCCACCCCAACAGCAGTGGCAGGCATTCCTCACATAAATAAGCCTTGTGACACACACGATAAGTACGTAGCACTGTCATGTAGACAGCTAGATAGGTAGTGGTTCTCATCCCAACGATGGCAAGTCAGTCTGTGTGTGTTTGTGTGTGTGAGGTTATGGATATCCCCTTGTGGCTGTTTGTATTTGCTACCTATGTGTGTTTAAGGTATGCTGTCTGCCCCCATTGTTTTATGTATGGCTTTCTCCAGATGTCTTTTTGTAAGGAGTCAAGAGGTGTGTTTGTGGCCATAACACAGGCACACTGCTGCAAGGGGATATACATATGTACACACACACACCTACTCACGATCCACCCTTGTTGATAGTAGATCCCGTACCTGGCTAGTTATACATACAATAGCGTAATATACATATCGCATGAACCACAGAAGTTATACAGTTTTGCAGTGTCTGCCACTAGTACTCTGGAATTAACAGGGTGGCACAGGCACACAAAATGGTATAGGCATTACACATACACAGGCAAGAAAGCCATGCTGCTACAGAGGATATGCATGCACAGACACACATTTACACAGTCAGCAGTATTGAGATTACAATCCTTACCTATCTAGTTGTATGTGGTATAGTGCTATGTGGTTATGCATATGCCATGGAACTGATATGCCTGGGGCATACTTCTCAACCTGTTGGAACAATACATGTGGGAAAAGCCTTCAATAATGGGGTGATACAGGCCCAAAAATAGGGACAGGTTTTACATATTGCTCTTACAAGCATAGATAACTGATAAAGGAACCAGTTTCATATTACCATTACTTTTGTGAGGGGTATGAAGTCTGACACTCAGATGTCTGTCATTATTGGCTGACTTCAGCTCTTAATGCTTTGCCAATGATTGGCCAGGAAACCATACATTTATGACACACAGACAAAATATATGAGTCAATCATCTGGACATTCTGCAAAACTGTATCCATTTGAGAGTTATGGCCTGCAGAGTGTGAAACAATGCATCCAAGGTTGATGACATCAACAGGCCATGTCAATTAATGCAATAGGGATATCAGGAGGGTGGAACAGGCCTCAAAATAGTATAAACAACCCACACACGCAACCACAGGGGATATGCTTTGCACACACACACACACACACACACACACACACACACACACACACACACACAAATGAGGTGCCACAAATGCATTATACAGACCATACCATCTAACTGATGCCATGCACAGCACACAATCAGACCACAACAGACACACTCTGCACAAGCCCTCATCAGCATGTAGTGCAGCTATGTACAGTTAAAGTTGCTAGTGCTATATACCTGTGAAATACATGACAAGTTGTAGTATGTGATGGACCTTCACCTAACACACAGTGCACCCATGTACACAATAGTAATGCACCCCTGTATAACACAGTGGCTACACCTATACAAAACTACATGCTAATATGTTACAGATCCTGCAAATATGCTACTGTGATTACCAATGTGATGCACTGCATTAACCCCACCACAAATGAACATGCACATATTGCAATATGGCTGCACTTAACAGTAGTGTGCATGGCAAAATGGCAGTCCTTAACATGCCTAGGGTATAGGTGAGCCATAGCATGACAGTTCCACCCTCAGTGGCTACATGCTGATGTTCCCCAGCCACACCAGTGGTACCTATGGAGTTGTGGAGGAGAGGTATTGTCAGCACACACACATATGGCAATTGTACAGGAAAATATGTGCATTTATCAACATGTACAGTACAAGCTGTGATACTACCCACATTGCTGAAATTCACAATATGTGTGCACATGTGTGCATTACAAATCCCCAACCACATATGCAGATTGACTTGACATATTCATACAGGCATGCAGAGGCTGTCAGTATGAATGGAACCATTTTAACGTGATGACCACTGGAGGCTTACCTGGATGTTCCTTGGCTGTGGACTCTGTGCACCCATCTCCATGACATATGTACTGATGGCTTCCTGAGAGCTGGCGGCTGATGCCAAGTTTGCCAGGAACTGCTCTGTGGCTGAGAGTGGTGATTGTGTAGCAGGCCCTTTCCCTGTGCCAGCATAGTCCCTGGCCACAGCTATAGTCCTTTGCCGTGCATGCTGTATGAGATCAGTAGCACAGTGTCAGACCTGTTTGTAGCTCCTGTCTCGGTGGGTCACATTATTCACTTTTGATACCAGGTCTGCCCACAGGGCAGCACATTGTTGCTGGTTATGGTGGCTCCTTGACAACAGAACCTGGTGATACAGTCTCAGGGCATCGATAATTGCAGTGGTCTCAGCTTCTGAAAAGGCTGGGTTGCATCGTCTGTACATTCCACCTAAAAGACATGAACAGGGGGACACATCACAGGACTGCATACATTGCTCACCATTATGTGCAGACTCTTCACATCCACTTTTGCCAGCATTATCCACGCCTAACCCCCATATCATACCCCCACCATCTATCAGCACATTAAGTCTGTAGGTACTGGCAACATACTGGCAATACAGCGTGTGTTGCTCCCCTGACCCTGATGTTTCATGCTACTTTCATACATATGCTATGAGGTGTTGCACTGCGTGTAGCTGTTGCGCCTATTACTGCTTGTTCATAGGCTGTCAACATGGACTGCTCTGGTGTCAACCTCCTACTGTAGTAGTACTCACCTGGCTGTAGGGCCCACCCCTCAGGTGTACTGGCCTTCCTCCCTTAGAATCTGGACTATATGGCTGGACAATGTCCTACAGTTTCCCCTAACCAGTGTGGTTGATATTGGTGCCCTGGCACTGTGATGCAATGACTGTAGGAACTTGCAGTCCATGGTCTCTGCCTGTCAAGGCTGCATATCTGTCCCCAGACAGGTTGTCAACACAATCAGTATACCTCACACACCACCCAAACCTACACAACACACTCAAGCATCTGCAGTGGTCCTCAACATACACATACACAAAAAAAGTAGATCTGTGAGGCAAAGCCACACATGAATGCTACAGCCATACACAGCACATACCACACATGGCCACACACCTGTGTCCCACAGCCATGCAGGCATGAGCCCATGTCAAACATGTTACACAGGGGACTCCAGTGGAGATGCACTGGTATGCTTGTGACTTGGCTGGATATGTGGATGGTCACAGTTACTTTTGTGTTAGTTGACAGACTCAGCCATATTGCATACTCACTGCTGTGTCTCACCAACAGGTACTGTCATGGTTCTGTCACTGTACATGTTGGTGTGCCTGACCTGACCTGACCTGACATGTACGTCCCTGGATTATATACTGTGAGACATGAGTGAGCACACTGGTTATGTGTCCCAGGCAGGTATGTCCCTAGCATTACACAGCATTATGCTGTCACCAAGATGGATGGTGCAATACAATCAGGGAATGATTGCCCTTAACATGCGCACATTTATCCTGTTATATTCCAGGGATTCCTGTACCTGTGAGTCTAGGATGATATGGTACACAGACCATGATGCTCTGTGAGAGATGGCCTCCATCTGTCTTCACTGGTCATCATGCATCTGGCAGTGGTTCCCACTAGCCCCATAGTGACTCCATTAGTAACATTGTTGACGTTATCACTACCAACATACAAGTGTCTGTACAGTACATTGAAAGCCATGCTGCTAAACACTAGAGGTGTACATATGACTTTGCCCTCATTGCAAGCAGTCCTACCTTGGAAACAGCAGACATCTGTGCACTCACACAGACCATGGTTCAAAGCTGCAGACAGCACCCCAGCCTTACATGGTTAACCATCCTATCATACATGCAGAAGGCAAAGTATAGCCTGTAATGCCATGGGACATGGGGTTTCTGTATATATGAGACAAATACACACCTCCATGCTGTACAGGCAGTAAGATGCACAGGGGACACTGCAGGGGCAGTTCACCAATGCCAACACAAGCCTATGCAAGTCACAGCTAGGTACCGGCCACCACATGTGACCAGGAAGCCCATTCTGCCTACATGGACCTCATCAACTGTATTAGGAGTTGGGTCTGTATCCTGATCCTGGGTCAGTTGAACGACCCTATCATATATTGTAAGATGTACCCATGCCAGCACACAAATGGCCAGGAAGCCATCAACAGTGGATGTACAAAGACCTTGGTGCAGCCAGGGGCTACACCCACATGAGGTGTATACATCTGCCATGGGAGCCAAGCACATCACAGGATGCATCCTATCTGACCCCAACCATAACCTGCAACACCATAAGTAAACCGCATTGAAAGGAGGACTGAGTACCACCTTTGTCCCATCCATTTGATGGATAACCACTTTACCCCTTTACACTAAGGTGGGGCATCCCCCACTCAGTCACATGATAGACCCCTAACTAGGCTATTCTGCAAAGCCATAGCACAGTTTCAAGTGAACCCCATTAACAAGAACATGTGCAACTTTGCCACACTCCATTACACACACTTAGGCATTGTCAAGGGAGGGCTCATGTCTGCTACAGTCAGGTGACCTCTATGACACAGTCACCAAAGATGTGGACAGGGGGTGACAGTGCAAAATGCCCACCTTGACCTGGACAAACTATATGACAGTATAACACACTTGGCCATTATGGATATAACACTGCCAAGTATGCATCACACCATACTTTATTATAGGGTTAACACAGCGGTGCACTGACACAACCCAACTATTTCACACAGGGAAATACACCACAAGCAGTTGACCCATAAGTAGGTGTGTAACCTGTTGTTCCATGTTTGGTTTTCTGTTATGTGTGATGTACACATCTGAGGTGCATGTAACAGCATTTAGTATATGTCCGAGTATGTCTGCAGATGACTGCATGCTGTGTGCAGTCACTGGATTCCCTAGTGATGTGGACATCTGCCTAGGAGGGTCTCACACAGATACATGACCATTGCCAGATACATGGCCTCAGGCTGCATACCAGAACATGCAGTGTGAACCCCTATGGGGAGAGTGATGTCCTCACGTATTATCAGAGTATGAACAACATCCTAGGCATGCAATCAGTCATGAGGGTGCTGTGGAAACAAGTGTTTGGCAACATTACATATCAACACAGTGTTACTTCCATTGTAAGATAAACCTTCTAAATGGCCTATGTCATACATAAGGGTATGTCGACATGGGGTATAAACATCCCCACATTCCCCCCAATAAGGACCATTAATGTGTATAATTCCCTGTTCATCATTGACATCACACAGCACATGCAACAGCTGAGGACATCACAGAGGTTCCCTACCAGGGAATACCAGGGCATCAAACATCTACCACACACCGATAGGCTATAAGGCCAACCTTTTACCTGGTTTCATACATAATCATCATAGCTGACATCAGTGTGGCATGCAAGGCACTCATGGACTCCACATTGCTGGGACTGCTGCATGAGTGCAAGTCATGCTCCACTCTGTTAACACATGCACACCCACACAGACACACACAGACACACACACACACACACACACACACACACACACACACACACACACACACACACACACACACACTCAACCTGGTGTGCGGCATAAAGTGGGCTTGTTGGCAACTCAGATGTGTGTCCCACACAATCAGGCTGCGATGGAATGGGGACCCTGTCCACATCAGGCAGGGTAGTGATTTACACCTTTGCAGGCATAGCCTGGATAACTGGATGGTTAACTGCACATACACTCTTGGGATACCACATGTGTCCCTGTTAGACGGGGGCATCAGATGCTGCCTTGCATACACATGAGCTAACATCTGGCTTAGGCATAGGGTTGCTTAGGGCCCTTAGCCTAGTAACCTCATATGGTACCAGGACTACCAGATATGGCCTGAGTGCTGTGACAGACTGTGTTGTTATGTGTCAATACCCATCACTCTCATTGACTGCTGGGTGTCCCGTATAGACAATGTTACTGTACCGTGTCATCCAGCCTACATCCAATTAGGTGAGTGGTACTACAATTGCATGTGGACATTCCAGCAACATCTGTGCTACACAGTAACTGAGAGTAGTGCATATGTGGTGTAGGGTGTCCTCTTTGTAGCTGTCTGACATATGCAATACCCAGATGTTTGCAGAATGTGTACATGTGCCTGATAGATGTAGGCCCCCTACCAGACAAAT